>NC_083426.1:47351840-47652554 GCF_020745735.1 Hemiscyllium ocellatum
GGTGGGACCTCTACAAGCAAGATGGTCCTCATCTAAACTAGAGGGGTACTAATATCCTGGGGGGAAAATTCGCTAAAGCTATTAAGGTGGATTTAAACTAATACAGCAGGGGGTTGGGAGCCAAAATTGTAGGACAGGTACAGAAGAGGATGAGAGTAGGGAGTTTCCAAATCAAGTATCTGACACTGGCAAACAAGAACCTGGTTTGAAGTGTGTGTACTTCAACGAGAGGAGTATCCGAAATAAAGTGGGTGAACTGGCAGCGTGGGTTGGTACCTGAGACTGCGCTGTTGTGGCCACTACAGAGACATGGATAGAGCAGGGACAGGAATGGCTGTTGCAGGTTCCGGGATTCCGATATTTCAGTAAGAACAGAGAAGATGGTAAAAGAGGGGCAGGTGGGGCATTGTTGATCAGGGACAATATTACAGTTGTAGAAAGGATGTCTGGGGACTCATTAACTGAGGTAGTATGGGCTGAGGTTAGATACAGGAAAGGAGAAGTCACCACGCTGGGAGTTTTCTATAGGCCTCTGAATAGTCCCAGAGATGTAGAGGAAAGGATAGCAAAGATGTTTCTCGATAGGAGTGAGAGAGGCAGGGTAGTTGTCATGGGGGACTTCAACTATCCAAATAGTGACTGGGATCACTACAGTACAAGTAATATAGATGGGTCAGTTTTTGTCCAGTGTGTGCAGGAGGGCTTCCTGACTCAGTATGTAGACAGGCCTACAAGGGGCAAAGCCACTTTAGATTTAGTACTGGGTAACGAACCCGCCCAGGTGTTAGATTTGGAAGTAGGTGAGCACTTTGGAGACAGCGATCACAATTCTGTCAGGTTTACTTTAGTGATGGAAAGGGAAAGGTGTACTCCACTGAGCAAGAGTTATAGCTGGGGGAAGGGAAATTATGATGCAATTAGGAAAGATTTAGGAAGCGTAGAATGGGGAAGAAAACTGCAGGGGATGAGTACATTAAAAATGTGGAGCTTATTCAAGGAAAAGCTCCTGTGTGTCCTAGATAAATATGTAGCTGTCAGGCAGGGAGGAAGATATAGAACGCGTGAGCCGTGGTTTACTAAGGAAGCGGAATCCCTGGTCAAGAAGAAGAAAGTTTATGTTAGGACAAAATGTGAAAACTCAGTTAAGGCACTTGAGGGTTACAAGGAAGTCAGGAAAGACCTAAAAAGAGAGCTCAGAAGAGCCAGGAGGAGACATGAGAAGGTGTTGGCGGATAGGATCAGGGTTAACCCTAAGGCTTTCCATAGGTATGTCAGGAATAAAAGAATGACGAGAGTGAAATTAGAGCCAATCAGGGATAATAGTGGGAAGTTGTGTGTGGAGTCAGAGGGGATAGGGGAAACACTAAATAAATATTTTTCGACAGTGTTCGCTATATAAAATGAAAATGTTGGCGAGGAAGATACAGAGATACTTGCATCTAGACTAGAAGAGATTGAGGCTCACAAGGAAGAGGTATTAGAAATACTGCAGAGTGTGAAAATAGACAAGTCCCCTGGGCTGGATGGAATCTATCCTAGGATCCTCTGGGAAGCAAAGGAAGAGATTGCTGAGCCTTTGGCATTGATCTTCAAATCATCATTGTCTACAGGAATAGTTCCTGAGGACTGGAGGAGAGCAAATGTGGTTCCCTTGTTCAAAAAGGGTAGTAGAGACAACCCTGGTAATTACAGACCAGTGAGTCTCACTTCAGTTGTTGGTAAAGTGTTGGAAAAGGTTATAAGAGATGGGATTTATAACCATCTAGAAAAAAATAACCTGATCAAGGACAGTCAGCACGATTCTGAAAAAGGTAGGTCATGCCTAACGAATCTTATTGAGTTTTTTGACAAAGTAACCAACCAGATAGATGAGAGTAAACCAGTTGATGTGGTGTATATGGATTTCAGGAAGGCGTTCGATAAGGTTCCCCACAGTAGGCTATTATACAAAATGTTGAGGAGTGGGATTGTGGGAGACATAGCAGTTTGGATCAGTAATTGGCTTGCTGAAAGAAAACAGAGGGTTGTAGTTGATGGAACATGTTCATCTTGGTGTCCAGTTACTAGCGGCGTACCGCAAGGGTCAGTGTTGGGTCCACTGCTGTTCGTCATTTTTATGAATGACCTGGATGAGGGCTTAGAAGGGTGGGTTAGTAAATTTGCAGGCGACACTCAGGTCGGTGGAGTTGTGGATAGTGATGAAGGATGTAGTAGGTTACAAAGAGACATGGATAGGATGAAGAGCTGGGCTGAGAGATGGCAAATGGAGTTTAATGTGGACAAGTGTGTGGTGATACACTTTGGACGGAGTAATCGGAACGCAAAGTACTGGTCCTAATGGTAGGATTCTTGGGAGTGCAGATGAGCAGAGAGATCTTGGTGTCCATGTACACAGATCCATGAAAGTTGCCACCCAGATTGACAGGGTTGTTAAGAAGGCATACAGTGTTTTGGCCTTTATTAGTAGAGGGATTGAGTTCTGGAACCAGGAGGTTATTTTGCAGCTGTACAAAGCTCTGGTACAGCCACACTTGGAGTATTGTGTACAGTTCTGGTCATCGCATTATAAGAAGGATGTGGAAGCTTTGGAAAGGGTGCAGAGGAGATTTACTAGGATGTTATCTAGTATGAAGGAATGTCTTACATGGAAAGGCTGAGGGCCTTGAGACTGTTCTCGTTAAAGGAGAAGGTTGAGAGGTGACTTAATAGAGACATACAAGATAATCAGAGGGTTATATAAGGTGGACAGGGAGAGCCTTTTTCCAAGTTTGGGGACGGCAAACATGAGGGGACACAACTTTAAAGTGAGGGGAGATAGGTATAAGACAGATGTCAGAGGTAGTTTCTTTACTCAGAGAATAGTAAGGGTATGGAATGCTTTGTCTGCAACGGTAGTAGATTCGCCAAGTTTAAGTGCATTTAAGTCATCATTGGACAGACAAATGGACGTACATGGAATAGTGTAGGTGGGATGGGCTTCAGATTAGTATGACAGGGCGGCGCAATATCGAGGGCCGAAGGGCCTGTACTGTGCTGTAATGTTCTATATGTTCTATGTTCACGCTCTCTCTCTCTCTCGCTCCCTCACTCTCTTGCTCTCTTGCTCTCTCGCTCTCTCTCGCTCTTTCTCTCTTTTTCTCTCGCTCTCTCGCTCTCTCTCGCTCTTTCTTTCTTTCTCTCTCCCTCTCTTTCTCCCTCCTTCTCTTTCTCCCTCCTTCTCTTTCTCCCTCCTTCTCTTTCTCCCTCCTTCTCTTTCTCCCTCCCTCTCTTTCCCTCCCTCTCTTTCCCTCCCTCTCATTTTCCCCCTACTGTTGCCACCCTAATCAATGAGGACCAAGCCTTGAAACCTCCTTTACTGAATCATTCACAGGATCAACCTCACTCATGCCTCCTCTGCAGCCAGTGTTCCCTTCTTCCTGATTGTTTCACTCACTGCTGTCTTACGAAAAAGATGCTCTTCCTGTGATCCTAATGTTAACTGCTGCTTTTTCCTGTATGAACATAAAACAAAGAACAGTGCAGGTCAGGGCAGACCCTTTAGCCCACGAAATTGTACCAAACATGACACCAAATTAAACTAATCCCGTAGTCCATATCCCTCCATTCCTTGCACATTCATGAGCTTATCTAAAAGTCCCTTCAACAGCCCTGACATGTCTACCTCCACCACCACCCCTGGCAGTGCGACCTGAACTCCTCTCTGTGGAACAAAACTCAGTCTTGTTTGAACTTTTCCCCCTTTCATCTTAAATACATACTCCCTAATATTAGACATTTCAACTCTGGGAAAAAGACACTGATTGTCAACCCGATCCATGCATCTCATAATTGCATAGACCTCTATCAAATCTTTCCTCAGCCTTCACTGCTCCCGAAGAAGCAATCTGAGTTTTTCCAGCCTCTCCTTATAGTTCATACTCCCTAATTCAGGCAGCATCTTGGTTAACTTCTTCTGCACTCCCTCCAAAGCCTCCACATCCTTCCTGTAATGTAGAGACCAGAATTGAAGACAATAATCTCAGTGCAGCCGAATCAAAGTCTTAAAGCTGCTGTATGATATCTCAACTCTTGTACTCAATTCCCCAATCAATAAAGGCAACTTGTCCTATGCTTTCGTTATCACCCTATCTACTTGTATGGCCAGTTTCAGGGAGTTATTGACTTGAACCCCAAGATCTTTCTGTGCATCAATGCTGTTCAGGGTCCTTGCAATCAACTGTATACTTTTTCTTTGCATTTGATCTCCCAAAGTGCAGCACTCATTTCCAGATTAAACTCCATCTGCTATTTCTCTGCCCATGTCTGCAACTGGAGGAGAAAGTGAGGACTGCAGATGCTGGAGATCAGAGCTGAAAATGTGTTGCTGGAAAAGCGCAGCAGGTCAGGCAGCATCCAAAGAGCAGGAGATTCGACGTTTCGAGCATGAGCCCTTCTTCAGGAAGTTGCATATCTGCAACTGGTCTATACCCTGTTGTATCCTTTGACAATCTTCTACACTATTCATGATTCCGCCAATCTCTGTAAACTTGCAAACCCACCCGTCTACAGTCCCTTGCCTTACCATCCTTGTCCTTCCTCCTTACTTGAACATGCCGGCCCTGAACTCTGACCAGTATTTTTGATTATTTTTTAATAATCATCCCAGAGTGATCCTTTTGTCTCTGCAGGATTGGTCTCAAATGATTTTTCTTTGAGATCTGTCTTGGTTGGTTGTTGAGTCCCCTTGGGTCATGCTTGCTCAGTTAGAGCATGCTGGGGTTGTTTGGCCGATTGCTGTCAGTGAACTGACCTTTAGCTGCTCTGTTTGATTACTCTTTAGGCAGGTGTCCCCCACCTTGCCTGTTTAATACAGGGGCAGGTACAGATAAAGCCAATCATTACAGAGGTTTGAACTTCCTCCCCCTCACAAGGAGGAAGAACCCTTGTCGCTGCACATTGTGCCTTGGGGACTGATGTCTCTGAGGCCGTGTGAGTGATTTAAGAACCAGTCGCTGTCCGATACATAACCGATTGGGTCTTGCCTGCTGTGAATGGGTCAGTGACACACTGGGTTATTGGGCAGTTGTATATCCAGGCACAGTCAGTTTCTTTATAACCCAGGAATTATAGCTCTCGTATAGTGGAGTACTCCACTCATCAAGCACACACAGCGACTCTCTATGGGAACAGCTTAAACATATTAGCACATATTACATTGTGTTCCACAAACCTGAAAAGGAATGAATGTTCTGTGTTTAAGAATACCACGGCCTTAATAATTGCTGTCAAAACACTGGGGAAGCAAAGGGGATTGCTCTTACTTACGTACAAATATTTCAGGCAAGGGGCAAATGCTCGATTCGAAATGGGGAAGGTGCTGGTGGGTTCCCAAATTAATGCATCAATTGGCCTGAGGTTCCTGCTAATCGCTCCTTGGATAGCAAATAAATTCACCACTGCAGGTTTTTTTACTTGCTGAAGACTAATTTCCACAAGCCAGCCTCTCTGGCAGTGAAAATAAAATATTCTAGCTGTGAAGGGTCGTTGTTTCATGTTTTAATTGCTGTTGGTGATTTGTAAAACAACATTTGAAAGCTTTGTCACATATCCCTTTCTCCCTTCATTTATTTAGTTCTACCATCTTTTTGTACCTGATTTGACATAGAATCTACCTCCTCCGAGTTTTGCTTCCTTGTTTTCAGCCTCATTGTGTACATTTCCAAATCGACGAACCTGTCTAAGCAGATGTACAATTGTGTTTTTTATTTATTCATTCATCAGATGTGCGTGTTGCTGGATGGGTCAGCATTTCTAGCCGATTCCTGATTGTCCGAGTGAATGAGGTGATGAGCTGTCTTTGTCCTCTGTCGTTCCAACAAACAATGCTCTGTAGAGAGCAACTGGCTGCACAGTGTATCATAGCAGTGATAGGGCTACAGTCAGTTTAACTGACAGTATTCACCAACCCAACTGATGCAAAGTCAGGTTTGACAGTGTGTGAAAGCTGGGGAATATTTTGGAAAGTTCTGCCGTGGCTAGTTGCTGAATAAGGTTGAAATTTTCAGGGAGGTGAAAGATTTGCTGGGAGGTAAATTATCAGAACTTGGCTGAATAGTGATGGAAGGTTGCCCTGCTTCTGTTTATAAATGGTGCCCAGAGCGATAGGAGTTCTTGAACACCATTTATTTATGTGTATATGTCATACAACCTGGAAACAGACCCTTTCATCCCAACCAGATATCCTAAATTAATCTAGACCCATTTACCAACACTTAGCCCATATCCCTCTCAACCTTTCCTATTCATCAACCCGTCCAGATGCTTTTTAAATGCTGTAGTTGTACCACCCTCCACCACCTCTTCTGGCAGCTCAATTCCACATACACACAACCCTCTGTGTGAAAACATTGCCCCTTTGTGTCCTTTTTAAATCATTCCCCTCTCATTTTAAACCTATGCCATCTAGTTTTGGACTCCCCTACCAGACTTTGGCAATTCACCCTATCCATGCCCCTCATGATTTTACATATGTGTGTGTGTGTGTGTGTGTGTGTGTGTGTGTGTGTGCCTGGTTATGTATGGTTGTTTGTATCTGTGTGTGTGTGTATGTATGTATGTATGTATGTATGTATGTATGTATCTGCAATCCTGTTTGTATCTGTTTGTGTAGGTTTCTGTATATATAAGTATCTGTGCATGTGTTCGTTCAGAGCTAGACAGTACAAACAGAGATAAACCGATGTTGTACTCCCAGCTTAAGAAAGTCAGTCCATTTTCACCAAGCTGAGAAGGGACAATGCAAGTTTACTTCGGCCATGTTTGTTTCCTGGTAGTGCTGACTGGGGCAAATCGACTTCACTCGCTGTTTTCAGGCCAGAGCAGCATGAACTCCATGGGCAGGCTGTCTTAGGGGGTTACCAAGGGATGTAGGATTCATCAAGGAGCCACATGGTTGGATTGATGGCTTGCCAGGTGGGTTTTGAAATATTCCTCAGTGTAAAGACCCTTCCAGTGAGGCAAGTGAACCCCACCCCCCACTCAACGTCAATTCAAGGAGGAGAAAGTTAGAGACGTTTAGGGAGAGAATTGGGGCCTAGGCAGCTGAAGGTGTGGCTGTCAATACTAGGGGCGACTTAAAGCAGAAAATGGAAAAGAGCAGAGAGATGGAGAAGGTCAAAGGAAGGGCGCGGAAATGCGTGAAAGAGTTGGATCAGATCTTCCTGGCCCATGGGAGGTGAGGCACCGGCAATAATCTTGACTTGGAATTGCACCGCTGTTCCCTCACTGTTACTGGGAAGCTCCTCTGACTGACAACTCCATGGAGATACATGAATTGCAGTAGATCGAGTCAGTAGTTCAGATCCTCAGCGTTGAAGGGCTGGGCGATTCCTGCATGTTCCCATCGTGTGAAAGAATTTAAAAAGCTGTCTGAGGATTGCAATAAAGTCGCTCAAATATGAGGATTGACTCTCGTGTAATAATGGCAGTTCAAAACTAGCTATTTTCCACTTGACAAAATGGGATGATATTTCTTGACTGATGTCCATTTGGTGATGTAACTTGATAAAGAGGGAACTTGCGTTGAATTTTCTTTTGATAACCTCAAGACATCCTGGTACTTTTAACCCAATAAAGTCCTTTTTATTTCTAGTATCTCTTGGCATGCAGTGAATGATTGCGCCCGGTTTGTGCACAGCAAGGTTCCATGAGTAGCAATTGCACAGTTGATGGGATGGTCCTCCAAATTAAGCTAAAAACCTAACAACTGAGCCAAGATAACACACACGACACAGTGTAGTTACATAACTTTTAAGGTAGGAAAATGTACCACAGTGCTTCACAGGAACATAATCCGAAAAATTTTGCCATTTGTATTAAAAAAGGGATAGTAGCTTGGTCGAAGAGGTGTGTTTGAAGCCATGATTTAAAAGGAACTGAAAGAGTTTGAAAAGTAACCAGTTCAGGGAACGTTAGAGTTTAGATGGTTGCTAACAGTGAGGTGAGGGTGGAGTGGCTGTATAAGAAGATTACTGGGATCTGAGGGATTTGGGGCTGGAGGGCGTGCCTAAGATTGGGAGGATCAAGAACCTGGAGGATTTGAAGAGGAAGATAGAATTGTTGGGCATTGGTGGATTAGGAGCCAAGTGTAGAGGAATGTGCAAGGTGAGATACGAGGTTTGTAAAATACGAAAGGGGCAGCATAAATAATGTGTCGAATATATCCATTTTAAGAGTTGTGATGGGAAATCAAGATGGTGGCATTGCATTCCAAGAGGCAAATGTGGAGTAAGACAGAGGCTGGTGATTGTAAAGCTTCATGAAGCAACTTGGTTAGGGTTGGGATTAAATTAGATTCTTAGATTAGATTCCCCACAGTGTGGAAATAGACCCTTCGGCCCAACAAGCCCACACCGACCCTCGAACAGTAACCCACCAGACGTATTTCCCACTGACTAATGCACCTAAAACTGTTGCCAATTTAGCAAGGCCAATTCACCCAACCTGCACATCTTTGGACTGTGGGAGGAAACCGGAGCATCCAGAGGAAATCCACGCAGACACGGGGAGAATGTGCAAACTCCACACAGACAGTCGCCCGAGGCTGGAATTGAACCTGGGTCTCTGGTGCTGAGAGCCAGCAGTGCTAACCACTGAGCCACTGTACCGCCCCACAGGATTAGGGTTAGGGCGAGAGCAACTACCTAATTTACTGACTTCCAGAGTGACACGGGCTCAAACAATGGTGCAACGAACCAATGCAGATTGGCAACACCATGTGCATTCATCATCTCCACCACTGACTTGGTTACAGGGTTGCCGGTGATGCTGAAACATTTTCTGGAGATTGTCTCACATTGCCCCTCTCTCCAACTGCCCTACCTCATTCAGCAGTTTCTTTCTAACCTCCAAAATGCTCATTATTACTAAAGATGAGAATTCAAGGGGGGGGCGGGGTACAGTGGAGAGGAGAAGGCTTTGTATAGCACCTCTCTGATTTTGCAGTTTTGTTTGTAACCATATTTTGTAAACTGTTATTTATTCTGTGGAGACTCCAGGACAAAGTGGTTAGGAACCGAACAGTCACTTGGATCCTATAAATATCCCATCGATGCAGAGAGACTGTCTCCAGCTTTAAGATATTTCTTGTTTCAATTCATTTTTGAAAGTTGGCATCATCGGCAGAACCAACTCTTCCTTCAGGTACCCCTCTAAGTGGTTGGTTTTTTTTAGAGAAAGTGAGGACTGCAGATGTTGGAGATCAGAGTCGAGAGTGTGGTGCTGGAAAAGCACAGCCGGTCAGGCAGCATCCGAGGAGCAGGAGAGTCGATGTTTCGGGTCCTGATGAAGGGCTTATGCCCGAAATGTCGATTCTCCTGCTCCTCAGATGCTGTCTGACCTGCTGTGCTTTTCCAGCACCACACTCTCCACTCAGCCGGTTTTATTTGGGACTGTTATTCGAAGGGTCCCAATGGAGCTGTTGGGGAGTGGGGGCAGCAGGGGATAAACCAAGCCCCACCCTCCTGATTTGAATATTGCTGTTTCTCCTGTTGGAGTTTGTCATGCCAGCTGGAAACTGGGGACACTGATCACCACAAACAGTCCAGCTCTAAGTTTTCAAATACAAACATCACTGCAGCCTGCAAGCCCCAAAAATGTAGGATCACAAGACACCAGGAGCAGGAAGAGGCCATTCAGCCCACAGAGTCTGCTTTGCCATTCATTGGCTGATCTGGTAATCCTCAACTTCCCTTTCCTGCATTTTCCCTTTTGATTCTCTTACGGATTAAAAATATTCTCTCTCAGTCTTGAATGTACTTCATGATCCAGCTTCTGTGGGAAAGAATTCCACACATTCACTACCCCCTGAGCGAAGGTATTCCTCCTCCTCTGTGTTTTAACTGGGAGACCCATTGTTATTCTGAGAGTGTGCCCTCTGGTCTTAGACATCCTCATAAGAGGAAACGACCTTTCCACATCCAGCCTGTCAAATCCCTAAGAAGCAAATATGTCTCAATGAGATTGCCTGTCATTCTTATAAATTCCAATGAGTTCTGGCCTCAACCAACTCAACCCTCCCTTGTAAGAGAGTCCCTCCATAGCTGTTAGTAGCCTCATGTATCTTCTCTAGACTCCCTCCAATGCCAATGCATCTTTCCTTAGCTATGGGACCCAATGCAATTCACGGTATCCCAGCTCCGGTCGGACTGGTGCCTTACATATAGTTTTAGCAAATCCTCCCTACCTTTCTACCCTTTCCTTTTGAAATAAAGGCCAGCGTTTCATTTGCCTTCGCCATTATCCACTGAACTTAGATGCTGCATTTTTTGTGATTCATGGATGGGAACTCCCAAGTCCCTCCGTTCTGCAGCTTTCTGCACTTAAATAATATTCAACTCTTCTATTCTTCCTGCCAAAGTGCATTACATTTTTCTACACTGTATTCTATCTGTCAGGTTTTTTGCCCATACACTGACCTGTCTATATCCCTCTGGAGGCTCTTTGTATCATCCTCACCATCACTTGCCTTCCCACCTATCTGAAAACTTGGCATTCACTATCTTTATCCAAGTCATTAATTTATCTTGTAAATAATTGTGGCCCAGTACTGATCCCTGGGCACATCACTAGTTACATGTCGCTAACTTGACTATGTTCCCCCTTATCCCAGCTCTCCATCTTCTGCTGATTAGCCAATCCTCTATCCATGCTAATATCCTTTCTCCAACACCATGGACTCTTTTACCTTATTAAGGAGCCCAATGTGTACTACCCTGTCAAACACCTTCAGGAAATTAATCTGGTACATCCACTGCTTCCCCTTTATCTATCCTGCTTCCTCAAAGAATTTGAATGAACATCCTAGGTAGGATTTTCTCTTTGTGAGGCCATGCTGACTCTGCTTGATCAGTTTCCATTTTGAAATCAAATTAAAAGCTTGCTTCTTTAAATCCCAAAGACCCAAGAGATCAGTTGTTGCCAGGCTGTGACCTGCGCTGACCAGGATAACTCATAACCACAACCTGTCGACCCTGTTTACAACCACCTCCCCCCATGGGGGTTACTGCTCAATAACCCCAGGAACAGGGACCCTCCGAGTTGTTGGTCTGCACTCGAGATTGGGGGTCAGTATCTGAACTACTTCTGTCTGTCCCAGTTCACTGAAACAGCCTCAATCCTCTGACCCTGGGTTGTTGTTTGATTTAAAATCTCTTATGTTTAAGCTCCTCTGTCTCTACTTTCATATTCTAGGTGTACATGACACTGTGTGCCAAGAGATGGAGTGATGAGTGATACCAGAGCTGGGGTTTCAGCAGCGTCTCATTCTCCCAGCAATCCCTCATCTTACAGAAGGTCAGTATAGGCAGCTCACTGAGCTTCGGTTTCGATGTTGCAGAGTTGGGTGTATCATCAAATTGCAAGATTCTGAATTGTTTTTACCTCAGAGGTCTTTTTCCTCTTGCCTTCGTGTTTTTCTTTCACTTTTTCTCCCTCTTTAATTTTCACTCTTCTCTTTCTCTCCCTCTTTTGTGCTCCATCTTGTATCTTCTTGTATTTCTCCAGTGTTTCAGTTGGTCTTACTCTCAATGATGTTTCTCTCCTCTCTATCTGTCCTCGGTATGACTTGCTCCTGTGAGTTTGTGTGTGCCCCTCCCTCACTCTTACTGTAATTGGTATGTGTTAGATTAGATTAGATTACTTACAGTGTGGAAACAGGCCCATCGGCCCAACAAGTCCACACCGACCCGCCGAAGTGCAACCCACCCAGACCCGTTTCCCCTACATTTACCCCTCCACCTAACACTATGGGCAATTTAGCACAGCCAATTCACCTGACCTGCACATTTTTGGACTGTATGTGGAAACTGGAAAACCCGGAGGAAACCGACGCAGACACAGGGAGAATGTGTAAACTCCACACAGTCGCGGGAATTGAACCCGGGTCTCTGGTGCTGTGGGGCAGCAGTGCTAACCACTGAGCCACTGTGCTGCCCGAGTGTGTGTGCCATTTCTTCTGTCCGTCTCTCACACACTCTCGCTCTCTCTCTCGCTCGCTCTCTCTCTCGCTCGCTCTCTCTCTCTCTCTCTCTCGCTCTCTCTCTCTCTCTCGCGCTCTCTCTCTCTCTCGCTCTCTCTCACTCTCTCGCACTCACTCACTCTCTCTCTCGCACTCACTCACTCTCTCGCACTCACTCACTCTCTCTCTCGCACTCACTCACTCTTTCTCTCGCACACTCTCTCTCTCCCCTCCTCTCCCCACTTGTCATTCAGTGTGACACCATTCAGGACAAAGCATCCAAGACGTATATCCACTGCCTCCACCATCAATGCTCAATAGCAACAGTGTGTACTATCTATAAGATGCACTGCAGAAATTTATCAAAGATCCTTTATATACCACCTTCCAAACAACCCACAAACACTTCTTTTTAGAAGGACAATGGCAGCAGATACATGGGAACACCACCACCTGCTAGATCCCCTCACCATCCTGACATGGAAATATTTTGCTGTTCCTTCACTACCGCTGGTTCAATGTCCCTAGGGGCATTGTGTGACTACCTACAGCAGGTGGACTGCAGCAGTTCCAGAGGGCAGCTCAGCACCACCATCTCAAGGGGCAGCTGTGCCAGGCAGCGATGCCCACAAAAGAGAGAAAAAGCTAAAGAAACCTGTGTTTATGGGGTCTCCCCTGGCTCTGCCCATCTCTTGTAGATTTGTTTGGCACTCAGCAAAATGCAGCACCTCATCTATCCGTCTGGTAATACACTGAAGGGCTTTTACCTGAAATGTCGATTTTCCTGCTCCTCGGATGCTGCCTGACCTGCTGTGTTTTTCCAGCACCACTCTAATCTACACTCTGATTTCCAGCATCTGCAGCATCCTCACTTTTGCCTTTACTACCCATTGCTGAGGTCACATGACAGTGGCAAACCAGCCAATTCTCTCTCTTTCTCTCTCTCTCTCTCTTCTCTCTCTCTCTCTCTGTCACTCACACACACTCTCACACACACACACATTACCTCCCTTCCCCCCCACACCCCACCAATCTGTTTACCTGTCTAACACTGTCTTTCCATACTCTCTCTTCCCCACCCCTCTCTCACCTACCGCTATCTTACTGTCTTTCTCTTTCACTCATTCTCCCCCTCTCACTCACCCTCTGTCTGGCTATCTCTCTCCTCCTCTCTATCTCTAAGCTCTATCTGTTTGTCTTTCTCTCCCTCTCTCCCTCTATCTCTCTCTGTCCACATACTCATACCCCCACCCCTCATGTTGTGGAGGAAGGTGTCCCTGCTGAGTCTGCTCAGAGCCTGGAATTGTAGGAAACATTCCCAGCTCTTCAGGCTTCACTCGCTGGAGGAGTAGGGGCACAGAGGGTCATTGCTTCCCTAGGAATCACATCACTGTGAGGCAACATTCCCAGAAAAGGATGAAGGAAAACTGAAGGACAGGGAGGAAAGCTGCTTGACAATTGGAGCCATCTGCAGCACGAGGAGGTGCTAATGTCTCACGGGGGCGGGGTTTGTAGCAAGTCCCCAGGACTGCTAATGGGGTACCCCAATTTGTGGACTTTGGCCATGAGAACCAGATTTTCCAATGCTGTTCTCTCTTGACACCCAGAGCTCAGTGTGATGCTGCATGAATGCAGGCTTGGTGAAGGGGGGTGTGTGTGTGTGTGTGTGTGTGTGTGTGTGTGTGTGTGTGTGTGTGTGGTAGAGCTGGTAGAGCTCACTAGTCTCACTCTCTCTTCTCTTTGCATGTCTCCTCCTCTGGCTTACTGTCCATCTTTCTTTGCCCCTCTTAAAGGCACTTTCTGAGTTGTGGAAGTGCTGAATAGTGATTTAAATGTCTGAAGTGCTTTAATCATAGAAAGCGTTCTTTCAGCCACCCACCTTCCCACGTCCTTCAAAAACTTGCCATTTGATGAGCTGCCATAGGAATTTTATTTCTAAATCCCATTTTTTTTGTGATTGCTTTGATATTTTCCCTTGATGCTGCATGATTGTGGAATGTTATGCATTGTGCAGAAGCACCATGCTGTCGTTTGGAATGATAGACTTGGATCCTGCTGACTGTCATGTGAATAACTATGGCTTGGCACCAACCCTACCACTCTGCTGCCAAGTAGTAGTCCCTTTTGACACACACTTGCCAACTTTCTCCTCTCGCTGTCACGCCTACGGAGTGACTAATCAGATCTTAGTGCAGTCATATGTTTTTCTTTTGGCAGGGTCAGGAGAATTGTGAAGGAAATTGAAGACGCCCTTAGTCAGATCCCTCAGAGTTCTGCAAGCAAAGGTCTCTGTGTGTACAAGTGGCCTCCAACCAGGAACTTGGGCGAGGTCCAATCAGCTGGGGCCTCGAGGGGAGGCCTACCACCGGCTGCAGCAGTGGAGCACTCTTTCCGAGTCTCTCCAAGTAAAACGGGCCTGAATGATACAAGGCTGCTTGGATACAAGGCTCCAGGGAGGGGGGTGTCTGCACCTCAAAATGGGTCCGGCGTAAAGAAACCGCTACAGAAAATGCACTCGGTGGGTACTGTACCCAACCTCGGAGATCGAATCAGCTCCCGACACCACAGCGTCAACATTAAACAAAAGATCTCGCAATGGGAGGGGAAATCAAATGTCAGCAAGGATAAAAGCCCACCCCCAGAGTGCGGGTGCCTGTTCGATGCAAAGGCTGAAGGCCCAGTAGGTGGCAACAAGCGCGGCCTAGTCAAGGCTAAAAGCCTAGGCCTGGATTTCAGGGAAGGACAAAGTACAAATGACCAAAAGGTCAAACATGCAGATGAGAAAAACTGGGGCGAGCCAAACTCAAGGGGAACTGGTTCTGTGATACCTCAGGTGAAAAAGATGGAGAATTTGGTGCAGAATACTTCAGATACTGGCAAGTTACTACCTCCGGGGAATTTTTATACATCCAAGAATTTCTGGAAGAAGAAGATGGAAGATGTTCTACAAGATAAGAATGCATTAAGTGCTGCTGAGCTGAAAAGAAAACGCGAAAGCACCAGCTCAACAGAAAAGGAATTAGATTTGCAGATCTTTGAGAGCAGAGAGAGAACCATTCGGAGCCCAGACAATGTGTATACGGATGAGGAAACTGATGGATCACGTCAAATCAATCCGGTCCCTAAACCCCGCAGAACCTTTAAATATGCTGTAGATAAAAATTCCCGGGGCTCGTCCCCTCCAGCGAAACCAATGGCAACGAAAGGAAATGCTTGCTCCCCACCCCCTCTGCCATCTCACCCACCTCCTCCGGCTAAGATCATGGGCATGAAACCACAACCAATAAAGAGCAAAAGGTAAGCCTTCCACCCATTCGTTTTAGCGTCTGCTCCTTTGCACGATTCATTTGATCTTATTTATTTGTTCACGTGGTCTGAAATGTAAATGGGAAGACCAGCATTTATATATTTAAGTTCCCCTTGAGAATTTGGTGATGGACTCGCTGTTAGTACAAATCAGAATGGCATGTAAAAGTCAGCCAGCATTTTAAACTGAGAAGTTGCTATCTGTATCACAATTTTGAATTGATTTAATATCTACTGTTTAGCAATAGTAGGTACAGTATTTATAATGGAACACCAGCTTATAGCTGATGTGTTGTTTGATGTGATGTGTGTTACTGGCATGGGCATTGTACACACTTTAATTGTTCATTGCTATTGGTTTTAGTTAGTGTGTGTTTAATTTGTCTCATAATTATCGTTATCTTTAGGCAGTCCCTTGGCATTAGAAGGTAGCATCCTTCCTTGCACTCTCCAGTGTGATGGGTTGGGAGATGGCTGCAAGTGTGGTGTCCAGTCTGCAGTCTCTGCCGTGTGTGGTTAGTGGGGCTGGAAGAGTTGGGTAGGTGAGGTGATTGGAGGTTTGTGTATTCCCTCCAATATCTCTCCCTAAGTTGTTTCAGACTTAAACTGGATGTTACTGAATTCCAAATTTTTAAATTCCTTTGTGGGACATGGGCTGGGCCCAGCATTTCTTACCCATCCCTAGACGCCCTTGAGAAGGTGGTGGTAAGCTGCCTTCCTGAACCACTGCAATCCACCTGCTGTGGGTTGATCCACAAGGCCCTTAGAGAGGGAATTCAAGGATTTTGACCCAGCAAAAGTGAAGGAACGGCGATATATTTCCATGTCAGGATGGTGAGTGGCTTGGAGGAGAACTGGCAGGTGGTGGTGTTCCCATGTTTCTGCTATCCTTGTTCTTCTGGATGGGGTTTGGAAGGTGCTGCCTAACATGAATTTCTGCAGTGCATCTTGTAGATAGTACACATTGCCACTACTGAGTGTTTGCTGGTGGAGGGAGTGGATGTTTGTAGATGTGGTGCCAATCAAGCAGGCTGCTTTGTCCTGGATGGTGTCAAGCTTCTCGAGTGTTGTTGGAGCTGCGCCCAATCCAGGCAAGTGGGGAATATTCCATCACACTCCTGACTGGTGCCTTGGAGATGATGCTTCATTTACCTCCATGTCTCAGTTACAGTGAGTGCATGTTTGCCATCATCTTCCCTCTCAGTGTCACAATTTTAATAGCTACCCAGTTTAAGCTGAATGCCTTACGTTGACTTGATAATGCAGTCTGGTAAATACCTAGAAATCCCACACCAGGAAGAGGATAGTCCAGGAAGATTTCTCTGAAGAATGTGTGATAACTCAAAAATTATGTCTCACACCCCAGTTTGTGAATGAAATGAGAGGTTATTGAGCCTACTACTGCCCTGTGTCTGAATCTGCCTGATTTGAGGTGTTCCACCCCAGGTTTCGGGATTGCTGATGGATTGTCTGTTGTGAGGATACAGTTTTCTGAATTCTTGTCTTCAAAAGCCAGTTTGCTTCTTGGCTCATTTCTACACCCCATTCCAGTTTAAGTTGTTTCTAGCTGCTGTGCACTTGCCTTCCTTGGTCTTCACTCCTCGCTCCTTGCTCTCATTCCTCACTCCGAGTCCTCGTTGAGTCCTCGCTCTGTTAGTGAAAGGTCTTCTCTGCCTGATCTCCCCTGGGAGCTGAGTGATTTAGCATGGCTGTGAAACATCTTCTCCATTACACAGTGCCCCAGCCATGGTCTAACAAGGCCTTGCACAGTGCAGAACTCGCCCAGTGTTGTACACAGGTCTGAGAGGTTGGATATGAACTCGCAGCCTTCCCCCTTAGAGATGGGAGTGTTCCCAACAGTTCAGCTTCTAGTTGATATTGAGTCGGTGTGCTGCGGTTGGAGGGGGAAGAGTTGGAGTGATATATAGAGGAGTCAGTGGGTGGGTGGAGGGTGGTAAGTCTAATTAGGGTCCCTGTCCAGTCAGTATCGTTAGCCTCACTGCATGGATCTCTGGGTGAGGACAGGAGCAGGCTCCCTGACTCAGCACTCGCTAATATGCTGTCACTGAGACACAAGCCCTGCCTTCGGGCAGACTCTGCCAAGCTCAAAATGAGCAGCATCCTGCATTGTGAGTCAGCAAGACAGAAAACAAGACTCACAGCAAATTGAAACAAGGGTGCTATTCTTTTCGCTGAGCGCTGTAGGCAGTCAGTGTGGGTAATGTTCGTTCTGCGTTCCTGACCTGGTGCAGCAAACTTAGCTGAATCAGCACTTGCCGCAACTTCTTCTGAAGTTTATCTTTTTTACGAGTTGGTCCCTGACGGGTCACGCCGAATACTTCTTGTGGGTGATTCTCACGCTCCACTCGCCATTCCAGGGGATTGATTATCTCCTCAGTGGGAGTATTTGTTAGACTGTCCGAGAGAAGGGAAACATTGAGTCAAATTGTGTGTTTTTGCCCAACTCTGATCTTTTCAGCAAGCTGTTGCCATCTCTGGTGAAGCATAAGGAAGTGAATAATTGTGGAAAACATGTAACAATGATCTCAGTAAAATAAAATGAAGGGATTTGCACAGACTGTTGGAGAATCCATTCTGTAAAAAAACAACTTAATGGAATTCTTCTACCGATGGGAGAGAATTTCTTCCTGTTTAGTCACAGTGTTAAATAGCATGGAAATAGACTCTTCAGTCCAACCTGTCCATGCCACCCATAATCCCAAACTCAACTAGTCTCACCTGCCCGCTCCTGGCCCAGGTCCCTCCAAACATTTTTTATTCATGTATTTACCAACTGTCTTTTAAATGTTGTAACTGTACCCACATCGAGGAGAAAGTGAGGTCTGCAGATGCTGGAGATCAGAGCTGAAAATGTGTTGCTGGTTAAAGCGCAGCAGGTCAGGCAGCATCCAAGGAACAGGAAATTCGACGTTTCCTGTTGAAGGGCTTATGCCCGAAACGTTGAATTTCCTGTTCCTTGCATGCTGCCTGACCTGCTGCGCTTTAACCAGCAACACATTTTCAGCACTTACCCACATCCACAACTTTCTCTGGAAGGTCATTGCGCACACAAACCACTGTGTGTAAAAAAAAAAATGCCCCTCATGTCTGTCTTAAATTTTCCTCTTCTCATCTTAAAAATAATCCTGAATGAGATTCTGGGAATGGTCAAGCCATTCCTGGGAATGAGATTTTTTTTTTCCCCCCGGTGGAACCATGCCCAATTATTGGGAAGTTGCATGAGTTTATCTTTTTGCCCCACGATTGCTGGTGGAGGTTTTGAGGAGTGGGATTGATTTGCTGCAGAGTTGCAGGCAGGGAGCTGGGCGAAAAGCAGGAGATTTCCTACTGGCCAGTGCACTGGATCACCATCGTCCTTGGGCAGCACAGTGGCTCAGTGGTTAGCACTGCTGCCTCACAACACCAGAGACCCGGGTTCAATTCCCACCTCGGGCAACTGCCTGTGTGGAGTTATCACATTCTCCCTATGTCTGTGTGGGTTTCCTCCAAGTGCTCTGATTTCCTCCCACAGTCTAAAGATGTGCAGGTTAGGTGAATTGGCCATGCTAAATTGCCCATAGCGATAGGTGCATTAGTCAGGGGTAAATGTAGGGGAGTGGGTCTGGGTGGGTTGATCTTCGGAGGGTCGGTGTGGACTTGTTGGGCCAAAGGACCTGTTTCCACACTGTAGGGAATCTAAGCTAATCTAATCCTTCAGGTCCAGTTATGTTGGCTTCAAATGATCAGAAGCAGAGAGAGATAAATGATTCATATCTCCTCACACTTCAGATCTTATTCATATACAAGCAGCAAACCATGAAAGTACACAGTGAAATTAATTAGCTTCTGGTTATACCCACTTGTCAACCTGTTGAGGACCTTGAGTCTTGCTTGATGGTCAACTTTGAATAGTATGTACCAAGTCCCATTGTCATTTTCAGTGTTGGTCCACTTTAATAGTGCAACCAGTTTGTGCACTTAGCAATGGGATTCTGCTTTGCCATTGTTTCTCATCAGCTCTGACTTAGCGTCATGTTACCTGTTGCTTCCATTTTGGAAAGACCTCTCCCATTCTCTGAGACGCTCCCGTGTGCAATTTCTCTCCCTAATCTGCTTGTATCCTACCTTTCATTGTCCTACTCCTGAACCCTTACTTGTGAGTCTAAAGGAGGAGGGAGCAATGAGTGTGAGAGAGGGGAAAGTGACGGACTGGATAGAGAGAAAATTGGAGAGTGATAGAGGAATGTGACAAGTTGGGGGATGGTCGATGGAACAAGTTACCTTCTTTATCTTTGAAAGTTTTATTTCATTTTTGAATATAGGAACCTAATAAAGTCCAGTACTTTAATTACAGGATATTGTGTTTTGATTTTTTTTCTGATGGGCATAGTTTTGCAGGACCAAGCGACAGTTTTTACGTTCTTTGTAGTGGGAATACCTGATTCATTTCGAGGTGCCTCATTTAAAGTTTCACTTTTTTAAGAACGCAGCAACAACATTAAGCAACAAATTACTGTGTCAGAAATAAAAACAGAGAATGCTGGAGAAACTCAGTAAGTCTGTCACTGCCTGTGGAGAGAGACGGTGTCAAGGTTTCAAGTCCAGTATAACATTTCTTTGAAACTACTAACCCTAGATGTGCCTTCGACTGCCTCAAAGTGGAAGGGTCAGGTTAAGTGTGAAGGTTAGCTTTTCACTGCATAGTGGGGTAAGGCGTTGTAAATCCCCACTCTCCCACAGTATAATGTGGCTCACTCTGAGCAATCCTCTTCATTTTTCAGTGACACACTGCTTTGCCTCTTTTCTCTCCCTATCCCATGTCTATCATCACCCTTTCAGGGTCTCCCTCTGCTGTTGCTCACTTATTCGTGTCTGTGTGTCTCAAAGTTTGAGTTATGGAATGTGAAAAAGTACACAATGGAAAAAGATTTGAGATCCAGTGCTCAGGATCTAAGATCAGTGTGGGGTCAGCATGAAGGCCAGTGATGTCACTGTCTGAATGTGACTCCAGATTGAGGTTACTTCCCCTAAGGAAGGTTCTGGGGCTTTTAGCTGCCCTGGACTGCTGTCTGACTGGTACAACTTGCACACTCTGATCTGTAATGCCCCGAAACTCTGAGCTTCCTCCTGCTTTGAGTTGTAAAGCTGACTCAATACTTTGCTGTCACCCTCTCTTCACAGGAAATCCTTTGAGTTTGAGGATGCACAGGGCCTTCAGATTCTCCTGACACCAGCAATGAGTGGAAGCAATGCTATCGAAGATGACAACAAGGTGAAAGTGACACTTGCCCATACAGTGTCTGAAGAGAATCTGTATGAGGATATTATAAGTAAGCAGTGTCATTCCCCTCCTAAGTCATTCTCTGTTATATTTGAGCTGTTGAATTCTCTTCCCTCCACTTCTAGACGCAATTCTCCAAATTGCCAGCACATCATCTGAGAGCATTGCTGTACTTCAGTATCAAGTGGCAGTACATCTGTAACCTATTTACGCTACATTAGTGACTGCCAAAGCAAGAAGAGCAGGAAATGGGAGATTAAAGGAATTTTTACAGAGGTCATTAAAGCAGTGATAGGTTGTCGATAGATAATTAGTTTTGGGAAAGAGGGAACCCAGGTGTTGAGTGGGGGATGTAGGTGTTGGTTCAGGGGCACTGTGCTGGAGCGGAGTTGTGTAAGAGAAGACTGTCTGGGAGAGGGGCACCAAATCAGGGTTGGTGTTGGGGAAGGGGAGATTCCAGTAGGATCTGGGTATCTTTAATCTTTCGTTCTCTCACGTATACAGATCCCAGTTGCGCTGCTGTTGGGGGAGGCTCATTGAGTTCTGACACTTTCTCCAGGCAGGGGCTATAAATTCGAGAGTCGTCATCAAGAATCAAGGCTGCTTGTTGGCTGGCTCAGCTGCAGTTCGCTTCCTCTTCCAGAGCACAACCGTACGGTTTCTCCCCGTCACATACTGTCCTTTGTTCCTGTCCTTAATAGACTCTTCACCTCTGACTCGCCTCCTGCTCTGTTTCCACCCACAGGCCTCAACCACATGCTGACACTAGATTACATCATCAGTGACTCTTTGCTTTTTCCAAACCCATAGCAATAAAACTGTCTTGGAGAGGACCCACCTGCCAATTCTGCACCTCCTTAACCCACTGTTCTAATTTTTTCACAATCTTTTCTCTCCGAGGTTCTCAAACTTGTTTTCAGTCAGCCCCATCTTTGCCTCTCCAAGTGTACAAAGTTAAAAATCACACAATACCAGATGACCTTACACTGGTGAAAGAGCAGCGCTCTGAAAACTAGTGCTTCCAGTTAAACCTGTTGGACTATAACCTGGTGTTGTATGATTTTCTAAGTTTGTACACCCCAGTCCAACATCGGCATATCCAAACCATTAAAGTTGGTGGTCTCCCTGCCAATGGTATTGAAGTGGTTCCAGCAGGCATTCCTCTCTGTCTAGATTTCCTTGATTTTGTGCTGGTGACAAGCACATCTCCCCTGCCACCCCCCCCCCCCCCCCCCCCCCCCCCCAAACAACCTTCCTCCTGGTGCCTCTGCTCAGTTCTGCGCCAACAGGCCGAACAACCACCTCGGGCGCTGTGAGACTCTGTGAAGGGGAATTGCTGTGAATGTCACTGCCATGCCAGCACTTGGGCCTAGGTTCACCTGCTGAAGGCTCACCAAGTGAGCTGCTAGCTGGATGGCTGCTTTATAAGAGAAGGGGGAGCTAAGAGAGTGAGTGCACACAGTACACAGTGAGCAAGGCTAAGCTGCCAGTGATGGGGGACCGAGGGCAATGATCACCTTGATATTCAGTACTCCTGTTTGCTGTTGGAAGCAATCCTGTGACACCCTGGAAGGAGGCCGTGACATTTAATGCCCACTGTTTGAAGTTGCCTGGAATGTCTGTCAAAATTCCAAAATGGACAGAGTGAGGATCAGAAAGTGGATCATCTCCTGGTTGGTTTGCTGTCTGCTCAATTGGTTTTGGGTGAAATTGAATCCTCTGCTTTCTTTAATGTCCCATTAGGTTTGATTCCCTCGTCTGGTGCGAGTAACGTCCACTCCTGAGGGGCTATGTAGTTCAATCCTGCTAACCCCATGTTTCACAGGGCAATGTGATGCATGGAGCCCACTTGGCAAAAGAGAGGCTGGTTCACACCCAGCTGAGTCCGAGCTGGAGCCTGGATGGGCAAGTGTACCCACCTGGCCTTGTACATGTGCACACTCAAAACCAGCCTTTATAAACCAGCTTTGTCTAAAAGCTGGAAGAATTTTTTTTACCATGTGCCCAGCAACATTTAAAAAAATAAGTTTATTCAATTAAAATTAAGTTACCTGGGCAATTTAGTTAGATGCTGTATGGTGTGAAACTACCATACAAGCAATGAAACAGTCTCGTTCCTCACTGCTATCCCACTTCACTTGGATTGCCATGAATTGTCCAAAATAACCAACCTGATATTCGGCAAAATCTAAAACCTGGCGTAATCTTGATGCCCAGGCTGTGGGTTTTGTGAGTGCACCCAGAGTGATGAGTGCAGTACCCAGCTGTTGGCAGTGTGGGCAAATCAGTTGAAGTTTGATTTGCCACTCTAATGTGGCCCATCGTAATTGTAGGTATATTGGGTGCAATTTCTGAATGACACAATATTAACAGCACAGAAAGAGGCTATTCAGCGCAATAGGTCTGTGCTAGTCTAACACTCATGGAAGCCCTCTGTCACCACGTCAATACTGCCTCCTGTCCCATCAACCCGTCTATGACTTTGATTGGAGGTTGATTTTCTGGAGCTAGCGCTGCTCACTCTCCAGGGAGCCCTGGTGTGCAGACTGATAGACCAGCTTCAGGGATGCTTTGTAGAACCTCTGACAAATGGCAAGGAAGAAACCAATATCCTAGTGAGCTCAATCGAGGAACAGGAAGACTTCATTCCTTCCCTCTGCCCTAACCCTTGGAATGAGTCCATCCCAGGAAGCGCTCTGACCTCTCACCCAAAACAGGTACATGTCAGGATGGAGTGTGCTTGCTAGAACTAGCTCCATCCAATCAGAACATTCTCTGCTAGTTGCCATCAGCCAGGTTGGCCAATGACAGAGTCCAGCTTTGGGATCAGCTCTCTGTATGTTGTAATCCTGTTCAGCTCTTGCTCCGTCACAGAAGGTGATGAGTCAGTTAACCATTACTTCATTGTTCAGTTCTGGTCTCGATATTAACAGTGCCTGAGTTATTAATGTGTCCCTGTCACAAATCATTCTGCACCGTCCCACTCCGTGTCGCTCGCTAGCTGGGCCCTGCTTGCTCTCACCTGCAGTGACTATGAGCACTGGCATCTTCCCGTAGGCAGCACTTATCTGATCAGCTTCTACCTCCTCTATCTTGGCTTTAGGTCTTTCCAAGGAGAATCCATATGAAGACATCAAGTTCACCCCGTCACTTCTGTTGAGAGGGAAGAGAGTCTGGGGATCACCAACCACACGCCCCAGGAGACCTCCCAAGGTAAGAATTCCAGGCCAAACTGGCATTGACATTGCGAATATGAAGCATCCCTCATGTGAGCGCACCCACCAAACAAGATCATGGTCCTTTTAAGAGCTGATCCTTTGTCAGAATTGGAAAGCAAGCATTTATAAAGCGCCTTCCATGACCTCAGCATGTATGAAGTGCCTGACAGTCAATGGAGAACTTATTGAAGTGCAGTCACTGTTATAATGTTGAAGAGTGTGGTGCTGGAAAAGCACAGCCGGTCAGGCAGCATCCGAGGAGCAGGAGAACAATGTTTCAGGCATTGTGGCTGAAACGTCAATTCTCCTGCTCCTCGGATGCTGCCTGACTGGCTGTGCTTTTCCAGCACCAGACTCTTTGACTCTGATCTGCAGTCCTCACTTTCTCCCACTGTAATAATGTCACCAATTTATGCACAGCAAGATCCCACAAGCAGCAGTGTGATCATTAGTTAAATTGATATTTAGTCAGAGTGCTAGGTGGATAAATGTTGGTCAGAGCATGAGAGAAAATCCCCTGCTCTTCCCTAGAATACAGTACTGGGAATGTTGACTTCTGTCTGAGAGGTACATCTCAGCAGAATTTCACTCATTGGAAAGACACCAGCTCTCCCCTATGATAGTGTACTGGGAGAGCTGGCCTGCAATATTCACCCAGGTGTCTTGAAATTACAGGTACGGGGCGTCCTGCACTAGGTTTAAAAAGAAGGCACTGGTAACCAAATCAGTGCCAGTTAGCCCTACCAACAGTGTGCGGTCTGGAACATCATTAACCATGTGACTCAGTCCTTACAGCTGCAACTGAGGCTACTCTGGGTCTACACTGACAGAGGGGAAGGATAGCAGGAATATAGGAAGGAGAGAGAGTGACTTACAAGATTTTGGCCACTTGTGACAAATTTCTTTGCAGTCAATTTAAAGCTTCCTCATGGACTAGTCTTGTTCCCATCTTTGTAGTATCCATTTAATCCGCAACATTAACAGCCATACATTTGGTGCCTCCATACTGATCGTTGACATATAGAGTCTTGAGATGTACAGCAGGGAAACAAGCCCTTCGGTCCAACTCATCCATGCTGACCAGATCTCCTAAATTAATCCACTCCCATTTTCCAGCACTAGGCCCATATCCCTTTAAACCCTTCCTATTCATGTACCCATCCAGATGCCTTTTAAATATTGTAATTGTACCAGCCTCCACCACTTCCTCTGGCAGTTCATTCCACTCTGCGTGAAAAAGTTGCCCCCTAGGTCCCTTTTAAATCTTTCCCCTCACCTTAAACCTCTGCCCTCTAATTCTGGACTCTACTACTTTGGGGAAAAGACCTTAACTATTCACCCTATCCACACCCCTCATGATTTTATTAATTTCTGTAAAGTCACCCTTCAGCCTCCAGGGAAAACAGCCCAAGCCTATTCAATCTCCCGCTATAGCTGTAACCCTCCAACCTTGGCAACATCCTTGTAAATCTTTTCTGAACCCTTTCAAGTTTCACAACATCTTTCCTGTAGCTGGGAGATCAGAATTGCGTACAATATTTCCAAAAGTGGCCTAACCAATGTACAGCTGCAACATGACCTCCCAACTCCTATACTGTACTCAGTGCACTGACCAATAAAGGAAAGCATACCAAACACCACCTTCACTATCCTATCTACCTGCGACTCCACTTTCAAGGAGCTATGAACCTGCACTCCAAGGTCTCTGTTCAGCAACACTCCCTCGGACCTTACCATTAAGCGTATAAGCCCTGTCCTGATTTGCCTTTTCAAAATGTAACACCTCGCACTTATCTAAATTAAACTCCATCTGCCACCTCTCAGCCCATCACCCATGCGATCAAGATCCTGTTGTAATCCGAGGTATTTGTTGTACACCAGCAATTTTGGTGTTATCTGCAAATTTACTAACTGTACCTTCTCTGTTCACATCCAATTCATGTTTATAAACAATGAAAAGCAGTGGATCCAGCACTGATCATTGTGGCACACGACTGGTCACAGGCCCCCAGTCTGAAAAGCAACCCTCCACCACCACCCTGTCTTCTACCTTCAAGCCAAATGGCTAGTTCTCCCTGTGTTCCATACCATCTAACCTTGTTAACCAGTTAACCTTGTTAACAAGGAACCTTGTCGAATGCCTTACTGATGTCCATAAAGATCATGTCCACCGCTCTGCCCTCATCAATCATCTTACTTCAAAAAAAAATTCAATCAAATATACGGTGCCTCCATACTGATTTGGAGGTGCCAGTGTTGTACTGAGGTGGGCAAAGTTAAAATTCTCACATCACCAGATTATAGTCCAACAGGTTTATTTGAAAACACTATCTTTTGGAGCACTATTCTTTATCAGGTGGTTGTGGAGTATAAGATTGTAAGACACAGAAAGCTCACTAACCTTTTGGTCCTGTCTCTGGCTGCCCTGTCTCTTGGAGTTGTTAGCCATTACAGTTGGAGCTACCTGTTCAGATGGCACTTTCCCAGAATTTCTGGAGTTTTCCTTAATTGAAACTCTTGTGTCCATTCTTTCCTGATGAAGGGCTTTTGCCCGAAATGTCAATTTTCCTGCTCCTTGGATGCTGCCTGACCGGCTGTGCTTTTCCAGCACCACTCTAATCTAGACGCTTGTGTTAAGTCCATCATGATTTGGAAACATTGGCCCTGAGTTTGGATTATTTTCTCCATTCCCCCCAGATTCAACTCAGGCATTTGAGCTGGTGAGAGATGATTATTTCAACAGAATCAATGTGCAGAGTTACAGCGAATAGACTCATAACGCTCATTTAGAGAGTGATGTAGACATAATGGGTCAAATAGTCTCATTCTGTACCCGGGCAATTCTGAGATTCTTCACAGCTCGTGACAAACAAAGTGTCAGAATTGTCCAAATCACAGAAACAAACAGCGGAAGTTTTTGAACATCACTTAAATGCCACAGTGATACGCCCACTAAAGCTATAGCACATTATGGTGATTGGACACAGAAAGATCCCATTGGACAAAGGAGTCCGAATCTTTTATGGCTGTATAGATTGTGGTGAGTAGCAATACAGAGTAACTAAGCCAAGCCCCGTGTTTGCCATTTGTTAATGAGTGACTTGTTTCTTCACAATCATGAGCTATTTCAACTACTAGAAAGAGCAGTCACATTTATGGGGAAACAATTGTTCCATCTGTACTTCATACACATCCAGGCAAAGGATGCAGATGTTCCCTATTGATATACACAAGGAATTGAGAACTGAGAAGCACAGAGAACAAATGAATGGGGAGAAGAAAGCTGAAGATTGGCCAAAGAAGCCCAGAATGGGTGATCATGAACCTCCTCTTGGTCCACAGCCAAGATCCCATAACCATACTTGCCCAACGGCAAGATGGCAAATTAACACACTCTGTACTTTGGGTGGCTCAGTGGTTAGCACTGCTGCCTCACAGTGCCTGGGACCTGGGTTTGATTACTCCCTCAGGTGACTGTGTGG
The DNA here is from genome assembly GCF_020745735.1 of Hemiscyllium ocellatum. Classification (NCBI taxonomy): domain Eukaryota; kingdom Metazoa; phylum Chordata; class Chondrichthyes; order Orectolobiformes; family Hemiscylliidae; genus Hemiscyllium; species Hemiscyllium ocellatum. Next base: position 47,379,123 of record NC_083426.1, read on the forward strand.
AGTTTGAACATTCTCCCGACTGTGTGGGTTTCCTCCCATAGTCCAAAGATGTGCAGCTTGGGTGTGTTGGCCATGCTAAGTTGCCCACAATGTCCAGGGATGTGCAGCTAGGAGGATTAACCTTGGGAAATGCAGGGCTATAGGGATAAGGTTGGGGGTGGGTCTGGACGGGATGCTCTTTAGACAGTCGGTGTGGACTCAATGGGCTGAATGGCCTGCTTCCACACTCTAGGGATTCTATGATTATATGAAGTCCACTACTCTAGTTGACTTTGGCTATCTGCATGGAATAACAAAGGCAGGTTATCTCCCCCACTCCCCGAAGCACAACATCACCAGTGGAAATCTATGCAAATTTATGAAGAGAAATTATGGGAAAGGTCAACATCTGTAAAATGTTCCAAGATCTTTCCCGGAACGGAATGGATTCGGGAGGAGGATAGGTTGTTATCATGTTGACACACTCGGACAGGCGCACCCTCACGGACTGTGTGAGCTTCCTCTGTCAAAGCATGCTCCAAACATCAAGTTAAATATCTTCCACCCGGAACGAGGAACCTGTGCCAAATCTTAACAGCTGCTGGATACAGTCGCTGCAGTGAAACTTTTACAACCTTTCAATCCATTTCTTCAGAGGTTTATTGCACAGATCATTAAAATGTGGTCATCAGGTTCTCAGAAAGGCAATTGGAATGTGAACCTTTTCAGCTACAGTGAAAGAATGTAATGTGAGCAAGGTTCACTCCAGCAACGTAATATCCACCACAGCTGGAGTACTGCCGACTGTTAAGGATACCACGTGTTTCCACTTTGGTTATGGGAGGAATGCAGTACTGTTTCCAGAACTGAAAGGATAGTAATTACAGAATTATCACAATGAAGGAGACCATTCAGTCTATCATGTCTGCACTGGCTTTCCAAATGAGCAACTCACTTAGTGTCATTCTTCTGCCTTCTCCCTGTAACTATGCATGATGTTCCTTTTCAATTAATTCCCCTTTGAATGAATGGATTGAACCCCTGCCTGTATCACCCCCTCAGGCAGTGATTCCCATGCATAGAGATTACTGAATTATCTCAGCAGCCAAATGCACCCATTCTTGTCAGCCATAGGTGACTTACCAAGCAAAACCTATCAAATAGCTTCTGTGGTCCTGATAGACTGGGAGCTATACATGATTAAAGTATTTGAACATCGTACTTTTCTCAACTGGTTTGGAAATCTTCAATGAACTCTGCCCAGCCTGGCAGAGTCAACAAGAGAAGATTGCACAGTCTGTTATGGGTGTCTGTCTCTCTCTCTCTCTCTCTTTCTGTCTGTCTGTCTCTCTCTCTGTCTGTCTCTTTTTCTTTCTTTCTGTCTTTCTCTGTCTGTTTCTCACACACACACACACACACACACACACACACACACACACACACACACACACACACACACACACCTAAAAATATCTAGTCTGAAGAGCGGATGGTGCAATGTGTCAAATCATTTTAAATTCATTCCCGGGGTGAGGGTATCGCTGGCCAGGCCATTGATAATCCCAGACAGCTGTTAAGAGTCCACCACATTGCCGTGGGTCTGGAGTCACACGAAGGCCAGACCAGGTAAGGATGGCAGTTCCTTTTCTTAAATGGCATTAGTGACCCAAGTGGGTTTTTCCAACATTGGCAATAGATTCATGGACATCATGATTCCAGATTTTTATTGAATTCGAATCCCACCATCTGCTGTGGTGGAGTTTAAATTCCGGTCCCCAGAACATTATCTGGATCTCTGGATTGACAGTCCAGTGATCACACCACTAGGCCACGGCTGCCAGAAACACCCCTGCACCACCACCTCCCATCCCTCTTGCTGCATTGGGTTCAGTTGCAATTGTGATGAATAACAAATTTGTTCTGGTATCCCTTACCAGCTCTGTCTACAATGATCCCACATGTTGGTGCTAAGGGATACTTTAATACAGTTTACAGAGGATGCTGGATTCTGGACCTAGAAATCCTCGAAAGTGTCAAGGCTGCCTTTTTGATAATGTAATTTGTGAAGGGTGTCACAAACAGACCTGTCCGGTGGTGTCTCGGAGTTGTGGCCTGCTGGTGTACAATGGCAGTAGGAGCTAGCTCGGGCAAACAGCCCCTGTCCCAGGTGATGGTAACTTCCCTGATTAGTCTGGCCCTTACTGCTGGCTGGGCAACGTTCAATCCTTGAAGTCCCAGCTGTTCTGACAAGATGCAAGAATGACAGGACAGGAATAACAAATCCCTGGGTGCTCTCTGTCAGTGCTGGCACCAAAACAAAATACCTGATCTTAACCTCCTTTGATCTCTGATGTCTTGGAAACACCAATGAGTGACTTCATTATTACTCAGTGTCTGCCTTGTCTAGGAAGGAGACCAGAATTGCACAAAATATTCCAAAAGTCACCTAACCAATGCCCTGTACAGCCGCAACATGACCTCCCAACTCAGATACTCAACACTCTGACCAATAACGGAAAGCATACCATTATCCTATCTACCTGCGACTCTACTTTCAAAGAGCTATGAACCTGCACTCCAAGGTCTCTTTGTTCAGCAACACTCCCTAGGACCTTACCATGAAGTGTATTATGAATAAGACTGGTCTCAACATGCTTCAAACACCCTCACCAACGGAAATAGCAAACATGTGAAACCACTTGGAAGCCTGCACTGGCCCATGAAGGTAAATCTGTGTAGAACCAGGATTCATGGAAGAAGTGGTGCCCCCCCCCCCTGTTCCAGGTTAACATTCAGGCTTTTCCTGAGAGAGTGAGTCAGTATGTAGCACTTGCTCCATCACAACTCCTCCCAAGGCAAAACCAATCTACTGGCCTGCACAGATCTCATCAAACCTGTGATGAGGATTCAGATTAGTAATCAGCAGCTATTGGATGGCTCTGTGCTATTAGCTGGCTACTAACTCCTAGAATTTTACCAGAAGCGGTAGAGTCGACACTCTGGAGTTGACCTAGTATCTAAGACGGAGGGAAGAGAATCTGTGTTGGAGGAAGTGGTGAGGGGCTCAGAAGAGGCAGGCAATTAATACAGCGTAGCCAGCATGGCTTTGTGCGTGGGAAATAATGTTTCACAAATTTGAGTTTTTTGAAGTAACAAAGAGGATTGATGAGGGCAGAGCAGTGAACGTGATCTATATGGACTTCAGTAAGGCGTTCGACAAAGTCCCCCATGGGAGACTGATTAGCAAGGTTAGATCTCACGGAATACAAGGAAGAACAAACCATTTGGATACAAAGCTGGTTCAAAGGTAGAAGACAGAGGGTGGTGGTGGAGGAGGGTTGTTTTTCAGACTAGACACCTGTGACTAGTGGCGTGCCACAAGGATCAGTGCTAGGGCCACTACTTTTCATCATTTATATAAATAATTTGGATGTGAGCATAGGAGGTACAGTTAGTAAGTTTGCAGGTGACACCAAAATTGCAGGTGTAGTGGACAGTGAAGAAGGTTACCTCAGATTACAATGGGATCTTGACCAGATGGGCTGAGGCGTGGCAGATGGAGTTTAATTTAGATAAATGTGAGGTGTTGCATTTTGGAAAAGCAAATCAGGACATAATTGAGGAATATTTCTGCAAAAATCTGAGCAAAATGTTTTCCGTCCACTTGAGTGGGGTGTCCTCTCAGACCTCCTGACACAGACTAACATGGGAATGTTCATTCCACCCCCTCTAGCTTCCACCCAAACCTGCCAGCCTCCTGGGCCAAGCTCAGGAGAGTAAAAGCTGGAAGCCTGCAGAGCTGAGGAAGATCAGCAAGGAGAACACATCGCCGCTGCTTCGGTATAACCTCCAGCCACCTGCTGGAACCCACGAGGATCCCATCAGTGGCGATGCCTTTGTGAAAAAGAGAAAAAGGATCCCAGCGGTGAGTTAAAGGTGACATATCCACCTATCCAAATTTACCAAAGACAGCACTATGCACAGTGTTGCTCAAAGCATGCTCTTTCAAAGAAATATTGATAGAGGAAATGAATAGATAAAACAGTAAATTCTAGAAGCTATGCTGAAACATTACACAACAATAATTTGTACAGCGTCTTTAATGTAATTAAATGTCCCAAGGCGTATTAGAAAATTAGATAAGATACTGAGCCACACATGATGACATTAAGTCAAGTGATCAAAAACTGGATCTGTAGTGATTGTAGCAAGGACCAGCTGGAGCTCATAGAATATGAGTTCCCTGATTGGGGCTGTTAATCTGGTCCAATCAGGGAGCCCTGATATAAACAGGAGTGTCAGATATTCTGTCAGAGGCTGTGCCAGAGTCAAGGACTACCCATATGTAAATAAAGGGTGACTTGGTGATGGGTTACTGGCCTCTGTGGTGTTATTTCATGGTCAAACAGATTTTAAGTAATAATTTTAAAGTGAGTTAGGGAGGGAATTCCAAAACTTAGGACATGGGCAATTTAGATTAGCTTAGATTCACTACAGTGTGGAAGCAGGCCCTTCTGCCCAACAAATTCATACCAACCCAGACCATTCCCCTACATTTACCACTGACTAATGCACTTAACAATTTAGCATGGCAAATTCACCTGATCTGCACAGCTTTGGATTGTGGGAAGAAACCAGAGGACCTGTGAGAAACCTACACAGACACTAGGAGAATGTGCAAACTCCACACAGTCACCTGAGCAGGAATCGAACCCAGGTCCCTGGCACTATGAGGCAGCAGTGCTAACCACTGAGCCACCCTGCCGCCCAATTTAAGACTAAACAGTGGAGCAATTACACTCAAACATTTGCAAAACTAAAGAACTGCTAGCTCAACCCAAGACCCAGGTGTAACTGGCTATTAAATTGAGAGACGTTACACTTGACAACAACAGGATATCATCACTAAAAGCCAAAATAAAACTCTGCCTCAATATTTCTGCAAAACCTGTTTGTTTTGTCTGTCCTATCCATTCTATGTGTGAATGAATGAGTGTTGCGACTTACAGGAGAAATAGCTTAATTTTGCTTTTTAGTGATTAGCAGCTTGCTTTTCTTACATATTAGAGGAAAGGCTTGTTACAATGTTTTGTTTTGTTTATTAATGAAACCTGGTGTGAGTTCTGTTTTATCGTTGATAATGGTCACAGTCAGGCATTTACTTAGACGACTCATGGAGTAATGGGACGTGATTTCCAGCATGATGGTATGATGTCATTCTGACAATGATGTCAGAAGTTCACCTCCAAACCAACCAAGTTTGTGAAGTGATTGGCTTAATCTCCAGAGTGTTGCCAGGGAGAGGGGGTGGAGCTGGTAGCTAGGGACTGCAAAACGTTGATTTTGAAATGTAGCCATACTCAAAACTTTAGTTTTGCTAAAAGTTTGGAAAAGTGTTGTGAGGCTGTGGTCATTGATGGCCTGCTGTTCTATTTCAGTTGGTTCTGAAGATACAGGCAGTGTACGATATGAAGAGAGGAAAGAAAAAAGTGAAAGCTCTGAGCTCTTCAGGATCCGACTCCACGCCCGTGAAAGGTACGGAGCAATACTCATCAGTTTATTCTGAACGGTATTTATTAGTGCAAGCTATTTAAGTAATCAAAGCTAGGCTTTAAGGCATAAGGGTATTAAGCTGCCATTTATTAAGTCCAATTGTTAAATTCCTCAAGTAATTGCATTTTAATATTTGAATGATTCAACAGTTTCAGACATCCAAAATGTTAGTATGGTTAAATGGCTCTGTTTGTTGTTTATTCAGTAGGATCAGTGTTCCACGCAATGGAACTGTGTTGAGTCACTGGTTATTCAGCAGATTAAGGGTTAATGTGGAACTATGAAGAGTCACTAATTTATTCTGAGTAAGGATTACTCGCTGTAGTACTGCACTGAATCACTGTTTATTCAGTAAGACACAGTTCATTATGAGGCATAAAGAATGGAAAGAATTATCTGAAATTACAATAGATCTGATACTTCTGCTGTTAAGAAATGGTTGGAAGTAATATCTCATAATTAGATCAAATCCGAGGATTCACAGCAAACAATATTGTATTTTGAAGTTCAATGTTTTTTTTATTCATGTATAGACTGAACCTTAACACTGAACGATTAGTGCAGAGGACAATGATTAAAAGGGTGTGGGATGGCTCGCATTGTAAGGACACTGTCAAAGGTAGAACTGTGCCCCACTGACCCAGTCTGTAATGCATTAAGCAGCTTGTCTTTGGCCTGTTGGTAATCGTCTGTCATTGTTCACCCAATGGCCCCTTAAACTGACTGTGAGAAACAGGATTGCTGGCAACACTCTTCCCCAGTGTTGGTGTCACAACAGACAACAAATCCTTCCCTTGAAACACCCACTCCATCCATCCCATTACAGTGGTGAACACCGCTGCCTCACAGCGCCAGGGACCTAGGATCAATTCTACCCTCGAGTGACTGTCTTTGTGGAGTTTGCACATTCTCCCCACGTCTGCGTGGGTTTCCTCCAGATGCTCCGGTTTCCTCTCATGGTCCAAAGATGTGCAGGTTATGTGGATAGGATCATGCTAAATTGCCCATAGTGTCCAGAGATGTGCAGGCTAGGTGGATTAGCCATTGGGAAATGCAGGGTTACAGGGATGGGGGTGGGGGTGGGGGGGATGGGTCTGCGTGGGATGCTCTTTGGAGGGTTGGTGTGGGCTCATTGGGCTGAATGGCCTGCTTCTACACTGTAAGAATTGTTTGATTCTATGATCACACCCATACATGTAGGTGGAGGTCCTACAGCATTCCTCACTGGATAGACAAATGTTTTTATCTCAAATACAGTTTTTGGGCGAGGGACTGTATTTTCACTGTTCACTTTGATTTGGTGTCTGTTGATTAAGAGACTGAGCTTTGTAGTTCAGAAAGGTTTTCTCCTTATTCATTCTTCAGATGTGGGTGGTGTTAGCTGGGCCAACCTCTATTGAGGAGAAAGTGAGGTCTGCAGATGCTGGAGATCAGAGCTGAAAATGTGTTGCTGGAAAAGCGCAGCAGGTCAGGCAGCATCCAAGGAGCAGGAAATTCGACGTTTCGGGCATAAGCCCTTCATCAGGATGAATCCTCTTGCAAGGATGCCTTCCTTGAAGAAGCTCTCTTCCTCCCTCCAACCTCTATTGCCCTGAACTAATTGCCCTTGAGAGTTTGGCAGGGAGCTGCCTTCCTGAACCACTGTAGTCCGTATGAGACGGGTACCTCCATGATTAGGAAGGAAGGGAGTTCTAGGATTTTGACTCAAAGGACCAGGAATATATTCCCAAGTCAGGCAGATGAATGGTTTGGAGAGAAACTTGCAGATGGGGGTGTTAGAAATACAATCTGAGTTGCCTAGAAATTGAGAACAGCAAAAAATTGCAGGCGCTAGAAATCTGAAATAAGAACTGGAAATATTCAGCATGTCAAGCAGCATCTGTGGAGGGAGAGACAAACCGTTTCAGACACAGTCCCTTAAATACAGTTGGTCGCCCTGGGGAGAGCTCTGATTCAGTTCCATAAGCTGACGACAACATGGCTTGCAAATTCATCTGCAATCCTGTATCTTTCAGATGACAACAGTGAGACAGAGAGCGATACAGAGGAACAAAAGAAAGGTAAGGGATTGCCTGAGTGATGGCGAGTGTGACAACATGCTACCAAAATACACAATGCGTTATGTCCTATAGTGACAGTCCACTGCCAGGGTTGATCGAAGGATGAAATGAAGACCGATATCTGTAAAAAAAAAAGCAATATTACAAAATAGTGAGTTGGCAGTCTAGCCTTTATAGTGAGTCTATATTGTATATGCAGCACAGAAATAGGCCATTTGCTGCAATCAGTTTGTGAAACACTTATGCTTTTTATGGGCCAGCCTTGTGCCTTTCCTCTTGCAAGTCCATTCCCTTCTCCTGCATGTGCCTGCCTTGCCTCCCACTGAGTTTATCTGTACTCTTCATATTAACCACTTCCTGTCTGCTGCAGGAGTTGCTTGCTTGCTCCAGTTGCCAGACTCTTGGCAGTCCGATGTTGCAGTCTAAACTTTCCATTCCATCCCATCCTCCTGGATTTCTTCCTGTGCCTGGACAGTTCCTCAATATTCCTCTTGATGATTTTCCATGAAGAACACTGGGTTCAGGGTAGCTCAATTGCAAGTCCCTGGAGGGGTCAATCATCTGTAGTCCAACCTGTAAATTGGTTTTGGCTCCTGCCAGGCCACGCTAATATAACCAATTCACCAAAATTTAATACCAGATGTTCACTAAAGTAATACAAGTGCCTAAGTTCAGTGTGCTGATACTGTACAAGTACCATGCTGGTGGTGTGGTGTGTAACTGTGAAAATCTTAGCCTCATTGTGCTCACCTACCAAATGGCACTGGGACGTTACTGTGTGGGCCCCTGCCTGAGATACTCAAGGGAGACTGTCACACTGGGCTCTCTCTATTCCCTGTCACTGGGACAGTGTCACACTGGGCTCTCTGGATTCCCTCTCACTGGGACAGTGTCACACTGGGCTCTCTGGATTCCCTGTCACTAGGACAGTGTCACACTGGGCTCTCTGTATTCCCTCTCACTAGGACAGTGTCACACTGGGCTCTCTGGATTCCCTGTCACTGGGACAGTGTCACACTGGGCTCTCTGGATTCCCTGTCACTGGGACAGTGTCACACTGGGCCTTCTGTGACCCTCTCACTGGGACAATGTCACACTGGTCTCTCCGGATTCCCTCTCACTGGGACAGTGTCACACTGGGCTCTCCGGATTCCCTCTCTCAGGGTAAGGGTGCTGCTGGCTGAGGCAGCGTTTATTGTCCATCCCTAGTTGCCCTTGATGGTGGTGTGCACCATTTTGAACAGCTTGCAGTCTTTGTGGTGTAGACACCTCCACAATGTCCTTAGGAGGGAATTCCAGGATTTTGACCCAGCGACACTGAAGAAACGACGATGTATTTCCAAGACAGGATGTTGTGTGGTTTGGATGTAGTGCTGTTCCCTTGTATCTGCTGTCCTTGCCCTTCTAGATGGAAGTGGTTAAGGGTTTGAAAGGTGCTGCTGAGGAAGCCTTGGTGATTAGTGATCCAACTCTCCTCCATTTTAAAACCAGAGGCAGTTGGGATTTGAGAAACCTGGAGATAACTGAAAGTACTAGGTGGGAAGAAGGGGGAAAGATTTATGTTTTGCAAGTATTGGAAGCATAAGGGTTAGCTTTGCTGAGAGTATTTCTGGCAGAAAGATCCATAAGGTAAATATTGGAATAACTGATTTGGTGTGTTATAGATCAGCCTTTGCATTAATGAATGAGAACCTTTATATATTATCTAATGATATTTGATGGACCATTTGAGTCTTTCTATGGTGATCCAACTGTTGCTGACTCCTGGTTGAGAATGACAGTGTGTCAGACCATGGAACCTGCCTTTTACCCTATTGTACTATCTGAGGTAATTCTGACTGAGTTATTAAATAATTTTTGCTGTCCTTGCTGTTTACAGCTCACAATCAGCGTTTGGTATATGTGCATTCAACATTGAAAAGAAACACTCGCTATCAAACCCTTGAGCGGGATTTATTCGAATTACAGGAGCAGAAGCTTTTTGAATACTTTGTGGTGGTCTCACTTCGCAAGAAAGCTTCGATAAACATATACGAACCTCAGGTCACGCAGCAGTTTCCCAGTAAGGTGAGATTGGCAACACTGTGCATATAAATGTGTGAGCAAACTTGGCACGTAACTTACAAGGCTCTCTGTTAGGAACATCAATGAGTGTGAAACCCTGGCTGTTAAACAACAGGAAATTTAAGAAGGTTCATCTGGTCTTTGACTGAGGTCATGTGCTGAGCTCTCTGTATTCCCTCTCACTGGGACAGTGTCACACTGGCCTCTCTGTACTTCCTCTCACTGGGACAGTGTCACACTGGTTCCTCTGTATTCCCTCTCACTGGGACAGTGTCACACTGGGCTCTCTGTATTCCCTCTCACTGGGACAGTGTCACACTGGCCTCTCTGTACTTCCTCTCACTGGGACACTGTCACACTGGTTCCTCTGTATACCCTCTCACTGGGACAGTGTCACACTGGGCTCTCTGTATTCCTTCTCACTAGGACAGTGTCACACTGGGCTCTCTGTATTCCCTCTCACTGGGATAGTGTCACACTGGTCCTTCTGTATTCCCTCGCACTGGGACAGTGTCACACTGAGCTCTCTCTATTCCTTCTCACTGGGACAGTGTCACACTGGGCTCTCTGTATTCCTTCTCACTAGGACAGTGTCACACTGGGCTCTCTGTATTCCCTCTCACTGGGATAGTGTCACACTGGTCCTTCTGTATTCCCTCGCACTGGGACAGTGTCACACTGGGCTCTCTCTATTCCTTCTCACTGGGACAGTGTCACACTGGGCTCTCTCGATTCTGTCTCACTGGGACAGTGTCACACTGGGCTCTCTGTATTCCCTCTCACTGGGACAGTGTCACACTGGGCTCTCTGTATTCCTTCTCACTAGGACAGTGTCACACTGGGCTCTCTGTATTCCCTCTCACTGGGACAGTGATACACTGGGCTCTCTGGATTCTGTCTCACTGGGACAGTGTCACACTGAGCTCTCTGTATTCCTTCTCACTGGGACAGTGTCACACTGGGCTCTCAGTATTCCCTCTCACTGGGACAATGTCACACTGGGCTCTTATTGTTCATGTTCTCACACAAGTTCTAAGAAGGCCTGTGTCATTCTGAACACTAATATCCCTATAACTGAGATCTGTCACATGAGCAATGCCTTTCTTGACTCTTGCTTTAAGTCACTTCTTGCCCCTCAATCTTATTTGGTGCTTTCATTGCTTGTTTGCATAACATATTTCCTCCCAGTGACCCCCACTGTTGTCTCCTTTTCTGTATTGAATCATTCCCAATCCCTAAAAATATTGATCTCACCTCCCTTCATCTTCCTTTTCCCAATGCGCACAGCCCTCCAGGGACTCCTTGTTTGTGATCATGGAGACACTGTTTCCTTATTTACCTCCTTGTTCCTCCTGCATTATCTCCTCCTTGCCATGTTACCATGTTAAAATGAAGTGCAGAGGTCCTCACTGTCAATGCCACTCTTCAGAGGCATCAATTGCAGTCATTATCCACCTCAGTGTGACCTGGGAATATGCTTTAAACTCCAGATTTCAATATCTTCCATATTCAGGATGCAACAGAGCTAATTCTGAGGGCTGGCAATGAATTGAAGAAATGCTTTTAAAATTTAGATCTCATTTTCATTATTACATAGAATTTACATCTCAGACTTCTTGCTACTCGATAATCTCATCTCTCTCACTCGACATATCTTTCTGTTCACTTCTTACTCTTGAACTTCTTCAGCTCTCTCTTCAACGGATCTCTGCTAATTCCCTCAAATATTCTATGTCACAGAAAGGTCAAATGGAAACTGCTCCTTCAGTGCTTGGTGAGCTATTTTCCTGTACATTGGAGTTTTTGTATCACTGTGGAACCATGAGATATAATATGCTTATTCAAAAGGGACAGAGGCAGAAAGTAGGTAACTACACATCGTTGCTTTAACATGTGTTGTTGGAAATTGTTTCAATTTATTGGTAAGAAAATAATAACAAGATATTTGGAAAGTCAAGACAGAAAGCATCAGAGTCAGCGTGGCTTTATGAAGGGTAAATCCTGTCTAACTAATTTGCTCTTGTTCTTTTAAGATGTTGCATGCAATATAGATATTGGGTTTTCTGTAGATATACTATATCTGGACTTTCAGAAAGCATTTGTTCAGGTGCCACTCAAAAGGTTAATAGACAAAGTAAGATCACATTGGGTTTAGGGGTAATTTATTAGCTTTGAGAAAGGATTGGTTAACCAACAGAAAGCAGAGAGTTGGGATAAATGGGTCTTATGAAGATGTAACTAGTGGGGTGCCACAGGGTTCGGTCCTCAGGACCCAGCTGTTTACAATCTATATTAATGACTTGGATTTGGGGATAGAAAGTACAGTCACCAGATTTGTAGATGACATTAAATGAGGTGAGAAAGTAAGTTGCTGTGAAGAAATAAGAAGTTTACATATCGATATAGTAGGCTATTTGAATGCGCCAAAATTTGGCAGTTGGAATTTAATATGGATAAGTGTGAGGTTATCCATTTTGGTCAGAGGAATAGAAAGGTAATTTATTGTCCAAATGGAGAGAAACTTCAGAATGCTTCAGTGCAGAGGGATCTGGGTGTCCTCTTGCATGAGTCAGAGATTTAGAATGTAGGTAAGGCAGATAATAAGGAAGGCAAGTGGAATTTTGACATTCATTGCTAAAAGAGTAGAGTATAAAAGTAGGTATAGGGCTGCAGCTACAAGGTATTAGTGAGGCCACACCTGGAGTATTGTGTACAGTCTTGGTCCCCCACTTGAGGGATATGGGTTCACTGGAGACAGTTCAGAGGAGGTTCACTGGATTGATTCCAGAGCTGAGGGTTTTGTCTTCTGAAGCGGGATTGAGCAGTTCAAGTCTGTATTGTCTAGAGTTTGGAAGGATGAAAGGTGATCTCATTGTATATAATTGCTAAAGGGGATGGACAAAGTAGGTGTAGAGAGCATTGTTCCCCTTGTCGGGCAATCTAGAATGAGAGGTCATAGTTCCCAGCATCAAGGGGCAGTGGATTTAAAACAGAGCTGAGGAGGAATCACTTCTCTCAAAGGTCCATAAATCTATGGAATTCACTCCCCCGGAGAACGGTGGATGGTGGGACACTGAGTAAATGTGAGGAGGAGATAGACAAGTTTTTAATTAGTAACAGGTTGAAGGGTGATGGAGAGTGGGCAGGAAAGTGGAAGTGAAGCCGAGATGAGATCAACCAAAGTTGTATCAAATGGCGGAGCAGGCCTGAGGGGCTGAATGGCCTTCTCTTTATGTTCTTATATGTTACAACCCAGACTTTCTCTCACAATGTCTCTTTTGTAGTTTAACCTTATATATTCGGTTTGTTAGCATGTTATTTTACTGCATATTGGAGTTATATCAAGAGTATACTGAGCAATCCACGTTAGTTTCAGTGCGTAAATTAATGAGGTCATTGTTAATCCCATAGTGCATCACCATGTTGAGTCCACACCTTAAGTTCACAGGACTTACCAGTCTGTCTAATGTCACTTGCCTTGTTACAGTGAACACATTATAACCAATCTCTCAGTCCAATAGATGCTGTAGGAGCAGAGATGTACTGCTGAGGCTATATAAAGCTCTGGTCAGACCTCAACTGGAATATTTTTAGCAGTTTTAGAAATATCTCTAATAAATTGGAGCATGTCCAGAGTGGTTTATAAGCATGATACTGGGGGTAAAAGGCTTGTCTTATGAGGAGTAGTTGAGGATTCTGGGTCTGTACTCTCTGGAGTTTAGAAGGAAGAGAGGGCAAAGGACTCTCATGGAAACTTGCAGATCACTGAGAGGCCTGGAGGAGTGGGCATGGAGATGATGAGGAATTTCCTCAGGCACAGAGGGTAGTGAATCTGTAAAACGCATTGACACAGAGGGCTGTGGAAGCCAAGTCATTGAGTTTATTTAAGATAGAGATTAATAGGTTCTTGATTAGTAAGGTGATGGGGAAAAGGCAGGAGAATGTGATTGAGAAACATATCAGCAGAACACGGCACGGAGGCACAGTGGTTAGCACTGCTGCTTCACAGCACCTGAGACCCAGGTTCAATTCCCGCCTCAGGCGACTGACTGTGTGGAGTTTGCACGTTCTCCCCGTGTCTGCGTGGGTTTCCTTCGAGTGCTCCGGTTTCTTCACGCAGTCTAAAGATGTACGGGTCAGGTGAATTAGCCACGCTAAATTGCCCGTAGTGTTAGGTGAAGGGTTAAATGTAGGGGTAGGGGTGGGTTGTGCTTCGGCGGGTCAGTATGGACTTGTTGGGCCGAAGGGCCTGGTTCCACACTGTAAGTAATCTAATCTAAAATTAACTCGATGGGCCATATGAACTAATTCTGCTCCTGATTCTTATGGTCATTTCTTTCCTTTTCCTGACCTTGAAAAGTTAGCTTCAGCTTTTGCACCAAGAATGGCGGCACGGTGGCACAGTGGTTAGCACTGCTGCCTCACAGCGCCTGAAGACCCGGGTTCAATTCCCGACTCAGGCGACTGACTGTGTGGAGTTTGCACGTTCTCCACGTGTCTGCGTGGGTTTCCTCCGGGTGCTCCGGTTTCCTCCCACAGTCCAAAGATGTGCGGGTCAGGTGAATTGGCCATGCTAAATTGCCCGTAGTGTTAGGTAAGGGGTAATGTAGGGGTATGGGTGGGTTTCGCTTCGGCGGGTCGGTGTGGACTTGTTGGGCCGAAGGGCCTGTTTCCACACTGTAAGTCTAATCTAAAAAAAATGGCCATTGAGGGGACAGACGAGAAGTGATGCTCAGTGAACTAGTGACAGAAACACAGGAGAACATTGCTGGAGCACAAACAAAGTGAGCTCCTGAACCTGTGCCTGCTGACTGTAATTGTCCATGGTTCCTTCATGCTAGGCTTGTTTCTATGTTCTCTAACAGCTGGAGAAGTCGACAAGGCAAGCCCGTGATGCTGAAGAAAGGCTAAAAGCTATTCCTCAGTTCTGCTTTCCTGATGCCAGCGAATGGGTTGCAGTCTCTCAGTTGACCAGGTATGGGCTCTTATAATGTGCATTGGTGATGAACCCTCAGCTATCTGCTCTGTTAAAGCACATGGACTAATCTCCCAGTGTGTCATAACCATAGGTGAGAGCAGCCTTCTCACTCTTCCCATGGGCAAGGGCTGTGACCTGCTGTTTGAACTTGAGTGTGACAGCAGTAATACACATCAGTGGATCAGGAGCAGTTCTAAGGGAAATGGAAATGTACAGTTAGGTAGCACCTTTCGTGGCCGTGGCAAATGAAGTATTTTGAAGTGGAGTCGCTTTTTTTTGGATATGCATCAGCCAATTTTCACACAGGCAGAACCCACCAACAGCAATGTGATAAATCCCAAATAGTTTCTGTTGGGTTGAGGAATGAATATTGGCCGAAGCACAAGGAGACTTTGCTAGCTCCTTGTCAAAGTGGAGCCCCCAGGTTCCTTTGTACTTACCCAAGAGGCAGGGTATGACCTTTGTTAAAGATTTCTCCCGGCAATTGGCACCTCTCGACAATGCAGCATTCTGTCAGTGCTGCAGTGGGAGGATCTGCTTGGGCTAGCTGCTGCTTTCTGGAATGAGGTGGCATTGTTAATGGTGTTCTAACAATGGATGGTCTGTCAGAAACTTTTCTGTTTGGGCCTTACCTTAAACTTAGAATTGCCTAGAAAACCACATTTAATATTGAATTCCTGGTGATGTATTAGGGGAAGGGTAGGGGTGGGGGTGAGGGGGAGCGGAAATCATGTGTTTCAGTTCAGACTGTCACTAAGTGAGGCCCTTTCTAAAAAAAACAAAATCTGCCCGGCCAGAAGGTGTTATGGGTTCACACGGACCTACAGGTACCTGTTACTAGTCTGTGCCCAAATGTACTGACTATATTCAGAAGGTGCTTGTTCACGTGTCGATCAGAGCTCCTGGGCAAGCCAGTACAGGCAAAAACTGGACTGCTTGAGAGGCAATTAAACAATATGAGGGATTCTTTTCATTCATCCATGGTACATGAGCTTCACTAGCAGGACCAGCCTCGTTGCCATGGAGAAGATGGTGGTGATAAGCCAGCTTCTGGACCCACCGCAGTCCATCCGGTGTAGGTGCCCCCATAATGCCAGTAGGAGTAGGGTTCTAGGATTTTGACCCAGTGACAGTAAGGCACGGCGATACATTTCCAAGTCAGGATGGTGAGTGACACGGAGGGGAACGTGCGGGTGGCACCTGCTTCTGTTCTCCTCCTTGGCGGTAGAGGAGGCGGGTTTGGAAGAAGCTTTGTCGCGAGTGGGGAACTGAGAGCTTGCTTGGAGGCGGTGGGGGAGGTGGGCACATGGTGTTTGACATCAGTGTGTAAGCATCAGAAATCTGTGCAGTTTAATGTTAAACCCCAGGGAATCGTAGTGGCCAAGAGGCAATGCCTTGGAGTGTTTGAGTCAGCTAATTGTTATTGCTGTGAAGAAACACATTGTTTAATTGCTGGCCATCACACTGATGGTGAGTCATTATGTGTGATTGTCTGTTTGTTCTGGGGTGTTCTGTAATGTATTCAGTGCCTATTATCATTGCACCAACAGTGAAACCTTCTCCTTCGTTTTGACTGGTGAGGATGGGAGCAGAAGGTTTGGGTACTGTCGGAAACTCTTGGTGAGTTGTGCAACTACTGAACTCAGTAAATGCGAGCGTCATAGGGACTGGGAGTCTGTCTATCTTGATTGAGTCTGTAATCGCAGCTTAAAAACTCAGAGGGCTCTGTGTAGCCTTCCACAGAGCTCACTGCATCCAGGCCAACTCCTATAAATAGTCCTGAGCATGCAACAGGGAAATGAAGAGCAAATTACCAAGAGGCAGCCTCCTCGAGATTAGTGTCTGCCACTTAAAACCATATTGGACCTATTGATGCCATCTTTTGTTGAAAGGGTTTAAAGATGCAGGTTTCCCGTCTTTGCAGTCCTTTGGCCTGGGAAGGAGAATAGTTCATTGCAGAGTATTCCACCTGGATGTAGAAGAATCTGATAACCCTGTTAGGATAAAACAAATTGATGCGAGGCTGTTGGTAGAGTCTTCCGACTGGTCAACACGTTGAGTGACAGGAGAGAAAGGAGTGCTTTGTCTGGACACGGGAGTTACTGCACACAGCGCATTTGAAATAGTAAGCCATGCAGCCCTTCAATCCATTCCACGAGATAATGGTTGGCCTTTTGCTTCAAGACCATTTTCCCATACCCCTATCTCGTGATTGTTTTAATCCGTGGAAGGTGTTTTCGGGAAGGGTAGGGGAGTGACACTGAGAATGAAAACCAATGGCCTGGGCTCTGTCGGTAAATGGAAAGATGGTACTGCCCAGACCTCCAGATTGCCCACTGCTGCGGACGAGGATGTGCAGGGGGCAGGGTGCGCTGCCCCCTTTTAAATCTGGAAGATGCTCCCCCTGTAGGATGGCTGGGTACTGCAACTAGTGGCAAGGGGCAGAAATGAGTGAGGACAGGACTGAGCCACTTACTGAATAGGGGGATGGATGATGGCACAAACCATTCACCATGGAAGGTGGATTGTATCGCTATGTGGCTTGGTGAGTTGGACTGAACCATTCAGGTAGGTGAGTGACTTGAGTGGATAGAATGGGGTCAGATTAATGGTGGGGGAGCCACCATTTGCGTTGGGGGATGTAGCAAGGTTGATGCCAGAAGGATGAGCTGAACCATTGATGGGAGACAGGTGGGAGGAGATTGGACTAAGCCACTTGTTGAGTGGGGGTTGGTCCCAGAGGGATGGGCTGTGCTATTTGTTGGCTGGGTTGGGGAGTGAGGGTGAAGGTGGAAGTTGGACTGAGCCACTCATTGGTGGGGGGAGCTAGGGGTAAAGTGAAACATTGTGGGATGGGAGGGCTATACTGAGCCACTTACTGTGTGTATTTGTGTGTGTGTGTCTGACCACGTTTGGCTGCCTCCTTTAACTTTCCAGTTTTTATTTCAGCCGAACGGGAAAGGGAAAAGGTTGCCAGAGGTTTACTGTATCATCAGTCGGCTCGGTTGCTTCAATCTCTTCTCGAAGGTAAGAATAGATCTGTTGCTCATTCTTCTCCACACCCCCAACCGCCACCACAGCATCACTGCCAACCTCAGCTATTGGGGTTTCTTCTGCACAATGTCCAGTTGGAGAACTTACTGAGTGGAGGACTGTACCAATGAGGGCACCTAGTACCAACCCATCCCTGCCACCATAGAAATCCTTTTGACTTGCAGCTTCAACACAGATAGCTCATGGTTAAGAAACACTCGCTCTGTAAAAGTGTTTTGCCTTGATTTTCCCAATCTCTCCAATCCCTTTCGCTTCTACTTGATGAGGAACCACGCTGTTATGTTTTTTGCATGAAACTCTTAAAATTGATTCTTAAACAACACAGACCCCAGACAATTCGCTGAAGCAGACCATGTAACCATTTACCCTCCATGTCGGAAAGCAGTTGGAATCCCCTGACTCTTCATTACCCCCAGATCTCTTTCATTCCACTGGCTCTTCACAACGTTTCTGCATGAACTGCTGACCCCAGACAGAAAGCGGACACGTATCCAAAAACGTCTGCAATCTTGCCTTCTTGTGATGAAGCCCTCACCTGCTGAGGATTATTTTCATTAGAAAGATGGAGGTTGAGGGGGGGGACCTGATTGAGGTCTACAAAATCATGAGAGGTATAGACAAGGCGGATAACAAGAAGCTTTTTCCCAGAATGCGGGGACTCTATTACTAGGGGTCACGAGTTCAAGGTGAGAGGAGAAAAGTTTAAGGAAGATTTGCATGGAATGCTCTTTACAGAGAGGGTGGTGGGTGCCTGAACACGTTGCCAGTTCAGGTGGTAGAGGCGGGCACGGAAGCGTCACTGAAGGTGTATCTAGACAGATACATGAATGGGCAGGGTGCAGAGCAGTACAGATCCTTAGAAAATAAGGCAACAGGTTCAGATGGAGGATCTGGATTGGTGCAGGCTTGGAGGGCCCAAGGGCCTGTTCCTGTGCTGTAATTTTCTTTGTTCTCTGTTTGTTTTTGCTACCAATGGCAGCTGACTCTCACATCGCAACAACAACTTGTATTTACATAGTACCTTTTAGAAATGTCACGGTGAATGTATTGGCCTCCCTTTTCTCACTGTTCTGCCCCCACCCTCGCCCTCACCCCAGCAGTCTGTATTGAATTGAGTTCAGCAAGTTCTGGTGACTGCTTCAAGCAGCAAGGACCTTGACCTCAACACCTGGAATCACCAGGGCCCTCTGTCTGAGAAGGACGTATATCTGCATCTGTATCAGGCTGGGCAGGGGTTGAAGGAACTGAGTGGGTAGTGGCTCAGTGGTTAGCACTACTGCCTCACAGTAGTTTGATTCCACCCTTGGGTGACTGTGTGGAGTTTGTGCATTCTCTCCGTCCCTGTGTGGGTTTCCTCCCACAGTCCAACGTTGTGCAAGTTAGGTGGATTGACCCCATGTTAAATTGCCCTATAGTGTCCATGGAGGTTCAGGCTTAGTGGATTGGCCACATGTTAAATTGCCCCATAGTGTCCATGGAGGTTCAGTCTTGGTGGATTGGCCATGGGAAATGCTGAGTTACAGGAATAGGATAGGGGATTGTAGCTTTGTGTGGGATGCTCTTTGGAAGGTTAGTGCAGATTCAATAGGCCAAATGGCCCCTATCTGCACTGTGGTAGACTAAAACAAGGGTAAGGTTGTAAGTATCTCCAACTCCACTTCCTGATCAGAACCCCATTGCCTAGAGGGAAAACTATGAGTTTCCATTGAGATCCCGACTGTTCAATCTTGATGCTAAATCCTCCCAGTTAAAGTCCACAAAGCATTCCTGATCAAACAAAACTCGGATGTGCTAAAGTAGGAAATAGACAGGAAGCTGCCGGGAGATGGAGCATTCCCTCAGCCTGTTGTTTCTGGCCTGCAGCCTGGAGTATTTTGAGGAGATTCCGAATGTTTTCCTTGGCAGCTCTTCCTTGTCTTTGTGAAGAGGGAGAAGGCTGATCACCCACAATGTCATATCATTGAACTTATCACACACATACTTTAACTGAAAATTACTTTGGGCTATTGGCTCCCAAGTTTGGCCTTCATTTAGGAGCAACTAAGAATATTATTGGAGCAGGAACATGCAATCAGATCCTGAGGAGATTGGAAACAGCACTCAAAGCCATGCAGATTATAATCCATGATTGGTGAATCTTCACCCAACTGAGCCAGAAACAGAACACTGTGTCAATGTTCTCTGCAGTTGCTATCTAGACTCTGATCTCAGTACATATTGTGAATTGATTTAATGCAAAGTATCGCAATAATCCAAATTGCTCTGTATTCTCTCCCCTGCACTAATAACATCTGTTTTCCCACTCATCACCCAAAGAACACGACTGGGTTATAGCCGCTGTGATTTACCCTGTGTGAATTCGATGTTGCAGTATTGGGGAATGTTCAGTTGTTCTCGATGAGCAGTGAACTTCCCTATTACAAGACAGTACTCCCCACAGGAGTGTAACTCTGGATCATAGGCCCTGCCTCCACTCCCCCAGTTATAAACAGACTGCACAAGTCTTCACCCACACAGATATCCCCACCTCTGACGAACATCTCTCTGTGTGCATGCTCCAGATTCTGGACGAAGTGGAGAAACGAAGGGAGATCTCCCCGGCCCTCGTCTACCCATTCATGCGCAGCGTGATGGAGGCTCCGTTTCCAGCACCAGGCCGAGTTATCACCGTCAAGAACTTCCTGCCAGGGTCAGGGAACGAGGTAACAATCGAAATGTTCACTCTGAGCCTGTGAACGTTACAGGTTGGAATGGGTGGGCTGGTGGTGTTGGGAAGGGGAGACTGTGACAAGATTGGCTTGGAAGAGTTTGCTTTATTTGTATCTTACTTGAGTGGGATGTGGGTGTGGCAAGGCCAACGTTTTGTTCACTGAGTGAGTGGATCTTGATCAGATGGGCCAATGGTCTGAGAAGTGGCAGATGGAGTTTAGTTTAGATTAATGTGAGGTGCTGCATTTTGGGAAAGCAAATCTTAGCAGGACTTATACACTTAATGATAAGATCCTAGGGAGCTTGGCTGAACAAAGAGACCTCAGAGTGCAGACTCATTGTTCCTTGAAAGTGGAGTCGCAGGTGGATAGGATAGTGAAGAAGACATTTGGTATGCTTTCCTTTATTGGTCAGAGTATAGGAATTGAGAGGTCATGCTGTGACTGTACAAGACATTGGTTAGGCCACTGTTGGAATATTGCATGCAATTCTGGTCTCCTTCCTATTGGAAAGGTGTTGTGAAACCTGAAAGGGTTCAGAAAAGATTTACAAGGATGTTGCCAGGGTTGGAGGATTTGAGCTATAGTGAGAGGCTGAACAGGCTGGGGCTGTGTTCCCTGGAGCACCGGAGGCTGAGGGGTGGTGACCTTATAGAGGTTTACAAAATCACGAGGGACATGGATAGGATAAATAGATAAATAGAACTACAGGGCATAGGTTCAGAGTGAGAAGGGAAAGATATAAAAGAGACCTAAGGGACAACGTTTTCACACAGAGGGTGGTACGTGTATGGAATGAGTTGCCAGAGGATGTGGTGGAGGCTGGTACAATTGCAACAGTTAAGAGTCATTTGGATGGGTATATAAATAGGAAGGGTTTGGGGGGATATGGGCCGAGTGCTGGCAGGTGGGACTAGATTGGGTTGGGATATCTGGTCGGCATGGACAGGTTGGACCAAAGGATGTGTTTCCATGCTGTACATCTCTATGACTCTACTGCATAAAGACATTGTCAGGAATTGATTGATTTTTGAATACTGGGGGGATGATTTGTCAGTAGAGAGGAAAAATGGGAAGGAAGATGGACAGGTAGGACAGTTCAAGAGGGGAGTGCTGAGTTTGGAGTTGGATCTGGAATGAGGTAGGAGGAGGGGAGATTTGGAAATTACTGCAGTCGATGCTGATGCCATGTGGTTGAGGAGTCCCAAGGCGGAAGATGAGGTGTTCTTCCTCCAGGCATCAGGTGGCTTGGATTTGGTGTTGAAGGAGGCCCAAGACCTGCATGTCCTTGGTGGAGTGGGAGGGGGTAGTTGAAGTGGTTGGCCACAGGGCAGTGGGATTGTTTGGTGCATGTGTCCCAGAGATGTTTCCTGAAACACTCCGCGAGTGGGCATCCTATCTCCCTAGTGTAGAGGAGACATCAAGAGCAACAAACACAGTAGATGAGGTGTACAGGAAAATCTCTGTCTGATGTGGAAGGATTCTTTGGGGCCTTGGATGGAGGTGAGGGAGGAGATGGAGGCGCAGGTTTTTATACTTATTGTGGTGGCGAGGAAAGGTGCTGAGTATGGAGGTTTGGTTGGTGAGAGGTGTGGACCTAAAGAGGGAATTGCGGAGGGGATGGTCTCTGCAGAACGCAGATAGGGGTGGGACGAGAAATATATCCTTGGTGGTGGGGTCTGACTGTAGGTGGCGGAAATAGCAGAGGATAATATGCTGTGTCCGGAGATTCAAGGGGTGGAAGATGAGGAGCCAGGGGGGTTCTATCTTGTTGTGGTTGGAGGGGTGGGGTTCGAGGGTGGAGCTGAAGAAAGTGGGGGAGATGTCCTGGAGTTGAATTGTTCTTCTTGGTTGCAGATGTGTGAAGGCGGAGGAATTGGGAGTAAGGGATCGCGTTTTTACAGGAGGGGGGGATGGGAGGAGGTGTAGTCAAGATATCTGTGTTGAGTCGGTGTATTTGAAATAGATCTCTGTGTTGAGTTGGACACTGGTATTGGAAATGGAGACAGAGAGGTCCAGGAAGGGGAGGGAAGTGTTGGAGATGGTCCATGTGAACTTGACGTCAGGTGGAAGGTGTTGGTGAAGTTGAGGAACTGTTCAACCTCCTCTTGGGAGCATGAGGCAGCAGTGATACAGTCGTCAGTGTAGCAGAGGAAAAGATGGGGTATGGTGTTCCATGAATCCTATGAAGAGGCAGGCATAGCTGGGACCCATACAGGTGCCCATGGCTACCCCCCTGGTCTGTAGGAAGTGGAAGGATTCGAAGGAGAAGTTTTTGAGGGTGAGGACCAGTTCCACGAATTGAATAAGTGGGTCAGTGGAGGGGGACTGGTTAGATTGGCGGGAGAGGAAGAAACGGAGGGCTTGTAGGCCTTGACCATGGTGGATAGACGTGTATAAGGACTGGATGACCATGATGAAGATGAGGTGTTAGGGACTGGGGAATCGAAAGTCATGGAGGAGGTGGAGGGTGTGGGTGGTGTCCTGAATGTATGCAAGGATGTTCCTGGACTAAGGGGGACAGGACAGAGTCAATTTATGAAGAGATGAGTTCAGTGGGGTGTGGGCTGGCATAGACGATGGGTCAATTGGGGCAGTCAGGTTTGTGGATTTTGGTTAAGAGGTAGAATTGGGAAGTGCAGCGTTGGGGAATGACTGAGGTTGGAGGTTGTGGATGGGAGATCTCCTGAGGTGATGAGATCGTGAATGCTCTGGGAGATGATGGTTTGGTGATGGAAGGTGAGGTCTTGGTTAAGGGGATGGTCGGAGGAAGTGTCAGTGCGTTGGCATCTAGCTTTGGTCTGACTACCACTGTGCACCCTACCCTTGTCCATTGGTTTAATAGTGAGGTTGGGTTGGAGCGGAGGTCTATGCGTTGCATGGGTGAGAGGGGTGGACAGGTTGAAGTGGTCACTGTCACAACAGTAGTTGGATATAAAGAGGTTGAAGAAAGGTGTCCAAGAGGATGGAGTTGGAGGCAGGAGAAGGGGTCTTCGGAAGGTGGGTGAGAGTTGTGATTAAAAAAGTAAGCACGGAGGCGGTAGAAGAAAAGATTAATGTCACAACTGCATGTGGAATTCATTGACACAAGGACACCCAGATCCCGCTGCATTCTGAAGTTTCTCTCCTTTTGGAAAATAAGTTGTGTTTCTATTCCTCTGACCAAAAGAGATGATCTCACACTAAACCTCATCTGCCAAACCTTGGTCCTTTCACCTAACCTATCTATCTTCAATTTAACTTTATTTTTTATTTCTTCACTGCAAAGTACTTTCCCATCTATTTTAGAGACGTCTATAAATTTGGCCACAGTACATTCTATCTGCCCCAAAAAAGACTCCTTTATCTTGACTTTGTACTTTCTGTTGGTTAACCAATTCTCTATCCAGGCTAACAAATTACCCGTACTCCATTGCGATCTTATCTCGTGCATTAGCCTTTTGTGTGGAACTTTATCATACGCTTTCTGGAAGATGAACAGCTTTAACAACATTCATGTCTCTTATTTTTCAGCAAAAGCTAGAATGTTCCTTTATCTAAAGAGAGCTGCAACTAAGAATTTAGGATCTGTCTATAAACTCCCTTTTGTAAGAGTTTAATGATGTACAACGTTGGCACCTTTCAAAGAGTTAGAGAGGCAGATGGAATATTGGCTTTTATTGCAAGGAGGAAGGAGAATAGTTATGGACTCCTCTATTTGCAGACTGCACCTGGAGAGCTGTGTAGAGTTTTGATCTCCTTACTTCAAGAAGGATATACTTGTATAAGACAAAGAAAATCAATTAGGTTGGTTCCAGGCATGAGGAGGTTCCAGGCCTTATGAGGAAACAGGTGATCTTATTGAAACCTAAGATTCTGATGCTGAGATGACATTTCTCCTCTTGGGAGAAATTTGGAGCGAGTGGGGACAGTTTCAAAGCAGCAAGAATCCTATATAAGATGAAGAGGGGAAATTCCTTCTCTCTTTGAACTATTCCTTTTTGGAAATTGACAAAGAGCAACAAAGGTTAGGCCATTCAGGGCTGTGCTCAACAGATTTTTGTTGATAAAGAAGTCAAGAACTATGGCAGGAAGGATCAGCCATGTATACCACAGTGGCTCAGTGGTTAGCACTGCTGCCTCACAGCACCAGGGACTCCGGTTCGATTCCAGCCTCGGGTGACTGTCTGGGTGGAGTTTGCACATTCTCCCTGTGTCTGTGTGGGTTTCCTCCCAACAGTCCAAAGATGTGCTGGTCAGGTGAATTTGTCATGCTAAATTGCCCATAGTATTCGGGGATGTGTAGGTTAGGTACATTAGTCAGAGGTACACGTAGGGTAATAGGAAGAGGAATAGGTCTGGCTGGGTTACTCTTCACAGCGTCAGCGTGGACTTGTTGGTCAGAATGGCCTGTTTCCACACCGTAGGGATTCTGTGATTTTATTGATGGACTGAATGACCTACTCATGCTCCCATTTCTCACCATCTGAAGTTAGCAGGGTGGTGTGAGTTAGTAGGTACATTTTTGAATCCGTGAGGGTCAAGGTAGATGGGCATTTTAATGCAAAAATAACAGGTCAGGAATGTAAGCTTTCTTACGAGAAAGCCTTTTTCATTAGTCTGTTCAGTTCCTTTTCCAGGAAAGTTAACCAAGTAACAGCTTGAAAATTTACCAATTCCTCCTGTCAATGAGTACTTCTAATCTTAACCTGGCAGCAGGAGACGATCAATCTGTAGAGACCACCTAGGATCAGTCTTTGCTGTTTAATTGGAGTTTATCAGGAGGATTGCTAATGAATTGTCAGTCTCCCAGAGACCTGTTGCTGCTGATATGGCATCCACCAGCGTCTTCTGGAAGTCATCGCCATGGAAACCAGACATAATGAGCATGCACTGTTTACTGGAGAGATGTTAGCCTGAGGAATTCTCTCGGTTTATTTTGTCCGTGATAAAATTGCCCAAGCTCATTGAGGAAGTTTATTTTCACATCTGTAGAAAGTTTGTAAAGAAACACAAACAGCTTCCCACAACCTTGGCTTAGCATCTGCTTTAATGGCCTATGGCCTGACCAGAACCACAGTGAGATGCTCCTGTAGCCAGCTCATCTACTTGCACATAACTGCACACGTTAACTCCTGTAGTTACTGGTTACTATCGTTAGTTACTGTGGTTGGCTAACATCACTAGTAACTTATTTTTTGATTCTTTTTTAATTATCATTGATGTTGCCCTTGATTATAACTGGGAGGTCATTTCAGAAGGCGCTTAAGAGTCAACCACATTACAATGGGTCTGGAGTCACATATAGGCCTTACCAGGATGAGATGGACAATCCACAATATTTTCATGGTCATCATTAGATTTTTTTAAATTTGAATTGAAATTCCACCATCTCTCATGATGGGATTCGAACACAAGTTCCCAGATCATTAAACTAGTAATCCAGAGGCGCAAGTAATGACAATACCCTAGGCCATTGTCTTCCCCCGACAGTACAACTATGGGCAGTTACTCCAATGCAGTACTGTACTAAGGGGGTGCTGCATGGTTGGAGATGCTAGCTTTCAGATGAGATGTTAAATTGAGGACCTGCCTGCCCCTCAAGTGGAGATGAAAGATTCCATGATACTATTTCAAAAATGGCAGAGGTGTTCTCCCCACTCTCCATTTTGGTGATTGATTCTAAACATTTGTAATAACAATACAGCTTGTAGAGTGGTGAGTCTTGATTTGTCTCATTTGCCACCCCCAGTCTTTTCCACCCACCCACCCCCATCTCCCATCATTCCCCCACTTCTCCCAATCATTCTGCTCTTCCTGCAGTCAGTCCCCCCTTCCCCTGGTCCCCCCCCCCGTCAGTCACCCCTTTCCCCCTGTCAGTCACCCCTTCCCTACCCCCCTCCCCCAGTCATTCCCCCCCTTCCCACAGTCACATTACCCCCTTTCCTATCATTCCTCACTTCCCCCGTCATTCCCCTCCTTTCCCCCCCGTCATTCCCCTCCTTTCCCCCCCGTCATTCCCCTCCTCCCCCCCATCATTCCCCTCCTTCCCCCCCACGTCATTCCCCTCCTTCCCCCCCACGTCGTTCCCCCCCTTCCCTGCCGTCATTCTCCCTAGTCATTTCCTCTTCCCCCCCCTTCCCCAGTCATTCCCCCCCTTCCCCCAGTCATTCTCCCCCTCCCCCTGTCATTCTCCCCCATTCCCCCTCATTCTTCACCCTCACTCCGTCATTCCCCCCCTTCCCCACATCATTCTCCCCCCTCTTTCCCCAGTCATTCCCCCCTTCCCGCAGTCCTTCCTGCTGCAACAAGGTGAGGTTACAGTTTGGGACATGATTCGGCCATTTGATCCCTTGAGCCTGCTCCACCATTCAGACCAAGATCCAGTTTCCTCCCACAGTCCAAAGATGTGCAGATCAGGTGAATTGGCTAAATTGCCCGTAGTGTTAGGTAAAGGGGTAAATGTAGGAGTATGGGTGGGTTCCACTTCGGCAGGTGGGTGTGGACTTGTTGGGCCGAAGGGCCTGTTTCCACACTGTGAGTAATCTAATCTAATCTAATCTCTCTGTAACTCAAACCCTCCATTTCCAGCAGCATCCTGGTAAATCCTAGTCTTTCCCACAAGAAGAAACATCCTTTGAACCTTTGACAGATCCCTTTAAAATCTTGTGTCTTAATAAGATCACCTCCTCAAAACTCAATTGATTGCAGGCCCAACCTTGTTAGCTTTTCCTCACACAAAAATCAGCTCCAAACTCTTCCAACCGCAGCACGATGTTGTAATGGAGGGTATTCATACAAAGGATTTTGTACTGAGTCTGTCACTGCAGTCTGCTACCAATGAAGCTCTAATAAAGTGGCCCACATTGACACCAGGCTCCTCTTCCTCAGGTGATCGAACTATGTAGACCCATGGATTCAAGACTGGAGCACGTTGACTTTGAATGTCTCTTCGGTTGTTTGAACGTCCGGCATGTAATCCACGTGTTTGCTTCGTTGCTTTTGGAGCGGAGAGTGATTTTCATTGCAGACAAGCTCAGGTATGGAGAAGAAATCAGCTTGGTGTAATATCTGGGTGATGTTAATCCTGTCGGGGCTTGTTTGTGTACGATGGTCACTTTGGATTAGTGGTGCTGGAAGAGCACAGCAGTTCAGGCAGCTTTTGCCCGAAACATCGATTTTACTGCTCCCCAGATGCTGCCTGAACTGCTGTGCTCTTCCAGCACCACTAATCCAGAATCTGGTTTCCAGATACTGCAGTCATTGTTTTTACCTACGATGGTCACTCGTAAATCCAATGACCTAGAGCATGGTGAGAATGTGGAGCTCTCTACCACCGGGCAAATAATATAACTATATCGAAGGGGATGACAAATACTTGATGGTGAATTGAATAAAGATAGAAATGGAAGATATAAAAACTTAAACACACACCAACAGATTCAAGAACAGCTTCTTCCCTTCTGTTGTTCGACTTCTGGATGGACCCCTCAAATTGTAAATTTAATGTTGGTCTCGCTCTGTGCATCTTCTCTGCAGCTGTTACACTGTATTCCTCGCTCTGCTGTCTTACCCTAATGCACTTTGTGTGGTATGACCTGCCGGTATTGAACGGAAAACAAAACTTTTCACTGTACCTAGTTACATGGGACAATAATAAATCAAATTAAGAATATAGTGATTGAATTGGGTTATATAGCTGGGGTGGAAATTCTGTATAAAAGTCAGTATGGTGCAGTAGGGCCAAACGGCCTTTCCCTTTATTGTAAATTTAATTTCTTTTTACCCCTTTTATTCTTTCATGGGATCATCTGCAGGCGACCATTGTAGCCATTTCTAATTGCCCTGAGTGGCTTACTCAGCCTTGTCAAAGGGCAGTTAAGAGTCAAGCACACAGAGACAAATGTCATCCATGGTAGCTAAAGATGGCAGATTTCCCTCTCCCTAGAAGAAACTAGATCAGTTTTTACAAATTGACAGTGGTTTATAGTCAGTGTTACTCAGACTGGTTTTACACTCTCAAAAGTAAAGTGAATTTACTTCTGGAGCTGCAGGGTGGGATTTGAATCCAAGTCCCCAGGGTATTAGCCTTGGCCTCTGAATTATTACTTCAGTGGCACCACCAACTCCCCTTAATCCTAAAGTTTGGGTCTGTGCGGACTGTATATAGTCATGTGTCGGTCCCATAATCTGACTCATCCGACTGTGGAATAGTTACTTTGTTCTAAAGCCTTGATGCCTGTCCTCTCTTTGTCAAATTTAAATCTTGTTTGCTATGTTTATTTATTTTCTATCACTCATGGGAAAGGTATAAAAGGAACCTAAGGGGCAACTTTTTAATGCAGTGGGTGTTGTGTGTGTGGAATGAGCTGCCAGAGGAAGTGGTGGAGGCTGATACAATTATAACATTTAAAAAGCATCTGGATGGGTATATGAATAGGAAGGGTTTAAAGGGATATGGGCCATATGCTGGCAACTGTGACTAGATTTATATAGAATAGCTAGCTGGTTGGCATGAACAAATTGGACTGAAGGGTCTGTTTCTGTGCTGGACACCTTGATGACTCTATGTATCTGTGATTCTCATAACAAGTAACATGCACCACCCCATTAGCTAACCTCACCAACCAATTTTACATCTGAGTTTTAAACAAAGAAACTTTAAATTTGACCACAAAATTGCTAATTTTCTGGTTTAACCTTGAAATTTGCATCAAAATAATCACACACTCTCCAGAAGCTGTTGAATTAATTCCTTACTGTAGACAGTGTTTCACAACACATCCCCAAGCCTGGGAATATATTGAAAAGATTTTAAAGGTCCAGTCTTTAGCATGTGTCTCCCGGTTTCATTTCTCTGCTCTGTCACTTATTGTTGCTGTCCCCCTGATACGTGATGGGTGGATTTATCAGTTTCTCTCTTGTTTTCCAGCACTCTCTCTAAGTGTGGCCATGCAGCTATCGCCATGTTGTACCCATTTACCTGGCAGCACACCTACATTCCCGTGCTTCCGGCGGTCATGATCGATATCGCTTGTTCTCCCACTCCTTTCCTTATCGGAATTCTTTCAAGTTCGGTGCCTCAGTTGAATGACCTGCCCATAGAGGAGGTGAGACCATTGCGTACCTTCGACAAGTGCTTGTTAATGCATGGAAATGTAAAGTGGCAATGTCCAGAGGAGAACATTGGGGTCACATTTTGCTTAGAAGTCAGTAATTAAATGTCAATGTTATTGTCCAGAAAGGTGTCCAGACAGGTCTAAAGAAAGTGTGAGTGTCTCTTCAGGGTGACCAGTCTGTGAGGGCCGCGTGTATATGAGAGGCGCCAGTCTGTGAGGGACGTGTGTATGTGAGAGTGGCCAGTCTGTGAGGGCCGCGTGTATATGAGAGTAGTCAGTCTGTGAGGGCTGTGAGTATGTAAAAGTGGTCAGTCTGTGAGGACAGTGTGTATGTGAGAGTGGTCAGTCTGTGAGGGATGTGTGTATATGAGAGTGGCCAGTCTGTGAGGTACGTGTGTATATGAGAGTGGTCAGTCTGTGAGGACAGTGTGTATATGAGAGTGGTCAGTCTGTGAGGGCCGTGAGGATGTGAGAGTGGTCAGTCTGTGAGGGACGTGTGTATATGAGAGTGGTCAGTCTGTGAGGGACGTGTGTATATGAGAGTGGTCAGTCTGTGAGGACAGTGTGTATGTGAGAGTGGTCAGTCTGTGAGGACAGTGTATATATGAGAGTGGCCAGTCTGTGAGGGACGTGTGTATGTGGGAGTGGCCAGTCTGTGAGGGACGTGTGTATATGAGAGTGGTCAGTCTGTGAGGACAGTGTGTATGTGAGAGTGGTCAGTCTGTGAGGGATCTATGTATATGAGAGTGGCCAGTCCGTGAGGAACGTGTGTATATGAGAGTGGTCAGTCTGTGAGCGACGTGTGTATGTGAGAGTGGTCAGTCTGTGAGGGACGTGTGTATGCGAGGGGGGCCAGTCCGTGATGACAGTGTGTATATGAGAGTGATCAGTCTGTGAGGACAGTCTGTATATGAGAGCGTTCAGTCTGTGAGGGACGTGTGTATATGAGAGTGGTCAGTCTGTAAGGGCCGTGTGTATGTGAGAGTGGTCAGTCTGTGAGGACAGTGTGTATGTGAGAGTGGTCAGTCTGTGAGGACAGTGTGTATATTAGAGTGGTCAGTCTGTGAGGGATGTGTGTATGCGAGGGGGACCAGTCTGTGAGGACAGTGTGTATGTGAGAGTGGTCAGTCTGTGAGGACAATGTGTATGTGAGAGTGGTCAGTCTGTGAGGACAGTGTGTATGTGAGAGGGGCCAGTCTGTGAGAACAGTCTGTATGTGAGAGCGGTCAGTTTGTGAGGACAGTGTGTATATTAGAGTAGTCAGTCTGTGAGGGACGTGTGTATGCGAGGGGGACCAGTCTGTGAGGACAGTATGTATGTGAGAGTGGTCAGTCTGTGAGGACAGTATGTATGTGAGACTGGTCAGTCTTTGGGCCGTGTGTATATGAGAGTGGTCAGTCTGTGAGGACCGTGTGTATATGAGAGTGGTCAGTCTGTGAGGACCGTGTGTATATGAGTGTGGTCAGTCTGTGAGAGCCGTGAGTATGTGAGAGTGGTCAGTCTGTGAGGGCCGTGAGTATGTGAGAGTGGTCAGTCTGTGAGGGCCGTGAGTATGTGAGAGTGGTCAGTCTGTGAGGACAGTGTGTATGTGAGAGTGGTCAGTCTGTGAGGACAGTGTGTATATGAGAGTGGTCAGTCTGTGAGGGCCGTGTGTATATGATAGTGGTCAGTCTGTGAGGTATGTGTGTATGCGAGTGGGGCCAGTCTGAGGGCAGTGTGTATGTGAGAGTGGTCAGTCTGTGAGGACAGTGAGTATGTGAGACTGGTCAGTCTGTGAGGTACGTGTGTATATGAGAGTGGTCAGTCTGTGAGGACAGTGTGTATATGAGAGTGGTCAGTCTGTGAGCGCCGTGAGCATGTGAGAGTGGTCAGTCTGTGAGGGCCGTGTGTATGTGCGAGTGGTCAGTAGGTGAGGACAGTATGTATGTGAGAGGTTCCAGTCTGAGGGACATGTGTATATGAGAGGAGCCAGTCTGTGAGGGCCTTGTGTATATGAGAGTGGTCAGTCTGAGGGCTGTGTGTATATGAGAGTGGTCAGTCTGTGAGGACCGTGTGTATATGAGAGTGGTCAGTCTGTGAGGACAGTGTGTATTTGAGGGTGGTCAGTCTGTGAGGACAGTGTGTATATGAGAGTGGTCAGTCTGTGAGAACAGTGTGTATATGAGAGTGGTGAGTCTGTGAGGACAGTGTGTATACGAGAGTGGTCAGTCTGTGAGGGGCGTGTGTTTGTGAGATTGGTCAGTCTGTGAGGGCCGTGTGTTTGTGAGAGTGGTCAGTCTGTGAGCGACGTGTGTATATGAAGAGTGGTCAGTCTGTGAGGTATGTGTGTATGCGAGTGGGGCCAGTCTGAGGGCCGTGTGTATGTGAGAGTGGTCAGTCTGTGAGGACAGTGTGTATATGAGAGTGGCCAGTCTGTGAGGACAGTGTGTATGTGAGAGGGGCCAGTCTGAGGGCCGTGTGTATATGAGAGTGGTCAGTCTGTGAGGGCCGTGAGTATGTGAGATTGGTCAGTCTGTGAGGGCCGTGAGTATGTGAGAGTGATCAGTCTGTGAGGGCTGTGTGACTTATCTCTCCACCCTTCAGGCTCTCTGCCTGTATTCCTGATGAAGGGTTTTTGCCCAAAACATCGATTTTACTGCTCCTCGGATGCGGCCTGAACTGCTGTGCTCTTCCAGCACCACTAATCCAGAATCCTGTCTGTGAGAGTGGTCAGTCTGCATGGGCTGTCAGGGGGTCAGTGCTGAGGGAGCGGCGCACTGTCAGGGGGTCAGTGCTGAGGGTGAGGCACACTGTCAGGGGGGTCAGTGCTGAGGGAGCGTCGCACTGTCAGAGGATCAGTGCTGAGGGAGCGTCGCACTGTCAGAGGGTCAGTGCTGAGGGAAGATCAATGCTGAGGCAGTGCTGTATTGTCATAGGTGTGCTCTTTTGAAAACAATGTTAAACCAAGACCATCGCAGAACCTTAGTTGCCTCTAGAAAATTCCATGTGATCCAGTGATAAAACCAGAGATTTTTCCTGAGGTCCTGGGGAGCAGTGAACCCTCAATCAGCAATTACACAGATTAGTGACTGGGTCTCTGACACAATGTTGTATATGGGAACTTGCTGTGTATAGTTGGCTGCACCTTTCCTACATTTCAACATGACTGTACTTAGATTCACAGAATCTCTACAATGTGGAAGCAGGTCATTCGGCCCATCAAGTCCATGTCAATCCCCCGAAGGGCGTCCCACCCAGACCAAGACCCCGCCCCAATCCCTCTATAGTGTATAAAGTGGATGGCCTGGGGAGATTCTAACTCACTGGCTTTCTATTGTTTGTGTGTATTCCAGGTGTTGGTGGTTGATCTATGCGCTGACAGATTCCTGCGACAAGTGAGTACTGTGCTCTTCTGTGTATGAAAGCTCGCCTCTTTCTACAAGTACCCCCAGGGATATTCAGGCCCAGGGTCGTTCCCAGGGATGATCAGGCTGGAAGTCATTCCCAGGGATGTTCAGGTTGGGGCACGCGTTCCCAGCGATATTCAGGCTGGGGGTCATTCCGAGTAATATTCAGGCTCGGGGTCACATTCCCAGGGATGTTCAGGCTGGGGGTCATTCCCAGGGATATTCAAGCTGGGGGGTCATTCCCAGGGATATTCAGGCTGGAGGTCATTCCCAGGGATATTCAGGCTGGGGGTCATTCCCAGGGCTGTTGATGTTTATGTAGTTTTACTGCCCCTAGGTCAGAAACGTACCCACTCCCTCCCAGCATTGTGACTGTACCTATACAATAAAGACTGCAACAGTTCCAGGAGGCAGCTCACTACCGCCTCCCTGAGACCTGTTGAGGATGGATAATCAATATTGGCAATGCTCACATCCTCAAAATGAATACATATTTGTAAACGAGCCCTTCACATTCATTTTGCTAGCCCCCCATGTTTTTCTCTTTTCTCTTTAATACGACAGTGTGGTCAACATTGTACCCAGTCAGGAGCAGTTCCATGACATCAAGGCCAGGTTGTTCCAGGGTCCTAAAGCCCTCTCACCACAGATTAACCAATCCTTTTCTTGAACTCACTCAGCCTCTTGTGGTTCCTCCACATGCCACCATGTCATGACACTTCCACCATTCGACTGTATCCCTCCTGTCTGGCTACAAACATTGCCAACTGTGAACCTGGCACCTGACCCAAGTGATAAAATCCCAGGTTTCCACGGAAATTCTGGACATCCCTCAACCACTTGTGGAAAACCCAGGAAATGTGTCGGGTCCATAATCAGGACACACCCAATTGTAACTGTGGCCATCCTAAACAGACCACTCCCCACCAATGAACTGTCTGTCTTAGTGGATCCATACCTGGTGGTATGCGCTCTGCATCATCTGGCGTTGAAGAGGTACCAAAATTGCTGAAAAAGCTCAGCAGGTCAGGCAGCATCTTTGGAGAGAGAACAACTGTGTTTAGGTTGACAGAAATTTAACACAAAGATGTTCTTAATTGTCGGCATGGGGCTATGGGGTTCATTTGGGCATTTGTGGAATGGGCTACCCAGGAAGGCAGGTGGGAGTGGGGCAAGGGAGAGGGAAGGGGTGGTTGAGAATCTGTTTTTTTTTCTGGACTTTCAGATAAACCTGAATCTGTTCCAGCCATTACCCTTGGTGCATTGCTCTGAAAGTTGAGAGTGTGTGGTGCTGGAAAAGCACAGCAGGTCAGGCAGCATCTTGATGAAGGGCTTTTGCCCGAAAAGTTGATTTTTCTGCTCCTCAGATGCTGCCTGACCTGCTGTGCTTTTCCAGCACCACTCTCTTGACTCTAATCCCCCAGCATCTGCAGTCCTCACTTTCGCCCAGCATTCCTCTGAGAGTCAGTGCCCTCGTGTTCACTGTTCTGTGACCTTTCCCAATTATTTCAAGGGGAACTGTTGACCTTGAAGGGGTCAGTGATCACCCTGCCTCTTTCTGACCATGCCTTTATTGGTCAGAGCATTCAATGTTGGAGCTGGGAGGTCATGTTGAAGGTGTATAGGACTTTTGTTAGGCCACTTTTGCAATACTGTGTGCAATTTTAATCTCCCTGCTATAGGAGGGATGTTGTTAAACTTCAACGGGTTCAGAAAAGATTTACAAGGATGTTGCCAGGGTTGAGCTATAGGGAGAGACTTCCCTGGAGCATTGGAGGCTGAAGGGTGACCTTATAGAGGTTTATAAAATCATGAGGGGCATGGATAGGATAAATAGACAAAGTATGTTCCCTGCGGTAGGGGGAGTCTAAAACTAGAGGGTAAGGGTTTAAAGCGAAAGGGGAAAGTTTTAAAGGGGAAAGTTTTAAAAGGGAACCTAAGGGGCAACTTTTTTATACAGAGGGTGGTGTGTGTATGGAATGAGCTGCCAGAGGAAGTAGTGGAGGCTGGTACAATTACAGCATTTGAAAATGTGTTGCTGGTTAAAGCACAGCAGGTTAGGCAGCATCCAAGAAATAGGAAATTCGACGTTTCGGGCATGAGCCCTTCATCAGGAATGAGTGTCCAGCAGGCTAAGATAAAAGGTAGGGAGGAGGGACTTGGGGGAGGGGCGATAGAGATGTGATAGGTGGAAGGAGGTCAAGGTGAGGGTGATAGGTCGGAGTGGGGTGGGGGCGGAGAGGTCAGGAAGAAGATTGCAGGTTAGGAGGGCGGTGCTGAGTTGAGGGAACCGACTGAGACAAGGTGGGGGGAGGGGAAATGAGGAAACTGGAGAAATCTGAGTTCATTCCTTGTGGTTGGAGCGTTCCCAGGCGGAAGATGAGGCGCTCCTCCTCCAGCCGTCGTGTTGTTATGTTCTGCCGATGGAGGAGTCCAAGGACCTGCATGTCCTCGGTGGAGTGGGAGGGAGAGTTAAAGTATTGAGCCACAGGGTGGTTGGGTTGGTTGGTCCGGGCGTCCCAGAGGTGTTCTCTGAAGCGTTTCGCAAGTAAGCGGCCTGTCTCCCCAATATAGAGGAGGCCACATCGGGTGCAGCGGATGCAATAGATGATGTGTGTGGAGGTACAGGCGAACTTATGGCGGATACTTGTCTCAGTCGGTTCCCTCAACTCAGCACCGCCCTCCTAACCTGCAATCCTCTTCCTGACCTCTCCGCCCCCACCCCACTCCGGCCTATCACCCTCACCTTGACCTCCTTCCACCTATCCCACCTCCATCGCCCCTCCCCCAAGTCCCTCCTCCCTACCTTTTATCTTAGCCTGCTTGGCACACTCTCCTCATTCCTGATGAAGGGCTTATGTCCGAAACGTTGAATTTCCTATTTCTTGGATGCTGCCTAACCTGCTGTGCTTTAACCAGCAACACATTTTCAGCTGTGATCTCCAGCATCTGCAGACCTCATTTTTTACCCGACAATTACAGCATTTAAAAGGCATCTGGATGGGTATATGAATAGGAAGGGTTTAGGGGGTCAAGAGCTGGCAAATGGGATTGGATTTATCTGGGATATCTGGTCAGCATGGATAGGTTGATCCGAAGGGTCTGTTTCCATTCTGTACATCTCTATGACTCTATGTGCCCGTGTAACAATGTAATTCACAGTAGTTTATAGTATTATTTCATGTATGTTAACCAAAACATGTCAGTGACAGCAGTGTCCATTTGGTATGGATATCGTGGGCAGTTTGTCCATTGGTCATAACATTCTTGAAATAGTTTCACATCAGTCCATACAAAGACCACAAACACACTGTGGAGCATATAGCCCCCTCTGGTGACACATTACAGTCACTGCGACCTACTGCCTTTAAATCTGCTTCCAGTCTCTTCACAGCATGGTTTCTGTAATTGTTCCTGATTTGTATTCCACCCCCCACCTCCCCCTCCAGATGAATGATGAAGATTCCATTCTTCCACACAAGCTACAAGCTGCACTGGAGCAGATCCTTGAGCAGCGATCAGAAATGCTGACTGTGCGAGAGGATGTGGACAATGCAGATGGTGAGTAAGAGGGAACTGACACCTGCCTTCAGCAGTGTTTCATATCAGGCAGTAAGAGTGACAGAGGAAAAGCAGGTATCCATGGCACCCCAGTGTGGATCAGGGCATCGGGTAGAGGAAGGGAATAGAGAGCCCCTTAGCTCCCACCTCCCCCATCAGCGTGGCTTTGGGTTTCAGAATGTCCAGGACTGCTGTGTGAAATGAAAGAACTCAATCATACATTTGAGGTCCGGGTACAGTCGTGTCAGATACAATAAGACAGTGAAAGGCTTGGAAACTGACTTTGAGAAGAATGACTCTGTCATTTCCCATTGATCAATTCAATCCTCACACATCACTCAGTTTTGAGTCTTGCTCTGTCAAGAACAGTAATACTGTTCAGATCAATTAAGTTCACAGCCTCCTAGATGATACTGACTGCATAGTCACAATATTAGAGTTCTACTTGTGTCGAGTTATTTCAAAAACTGAATTCCAGAATCAGAGTGGAATGAGTTTGACTTTATAGAGATGAGTCTTCAGTACATTATTATTGGATAGACAGGGAGGACACATAATGGACCAGCACTTCCTAGAGAAGGAGGTTGTGAGCTGAATTGTGAGCTCTGACCAAGTTTTACAGCTGTATTTTGCTCTATCGGAGTGGCCGCACTCTCTTCCCTATCTCTATCTCGCTCTGTCTCTCTGTTCCCTCTCTCTCTCTCTCTCTCAATGTGCGCACACACAGATTTCATTGTGCAGTCTTTACAGGGAAATAAAGTTTGAGAAGCCTCATCAGTCCCAGTATAGTAATATTTCTATCTCCCATAACTGCACAGTGCTTGCAGGCTGTGTACAAGGTCAGAGGTCACACATGTTTATCTGGAAGTACTAGCTTTCGCAGCACTGCTTCTTCAACTTCACCTGACAATACGGCAATGATTCAAAAGCTTGTGATTTCGAATAAACCTGTTGGACTATAGCCTGGTGTTGTGTGATTTCTGACCCTGTCCACCCAGTCTAATACTGCCTTCTCCACATCATACACAAGATGTGAGCAACATGCTGTGAAAATAATGCACAGTCTGTTTACTCAATATGTCAAGGAGCCACAGGTACCTGAAGATTAGGAAAAGGCATGAAGCTAATTTCCAGAGGGAATATAGTAATTAGGGAGGAGACAGCTGTCTGAGCAGCATTTACCCGATTTGCTGCAGGTAAGACCAAAAAGAAGTGGGACCTGCAGGAAGAACAAGTTGGCTCTGGACCAGGATGAAGCATAGTCGATCAAGTGACTTATTTCAGCAAACCTTAAGTAATATGACATCATTGTAGAATTCTTGAACAGAACATGGACAGTGTTTGAGAACAAGGGAAACTCCATATGTTGAGGCTGAATAATGTTCATGAGAGATGTCATAGTTTGACTTGCTGTGGTATGAAGAACGTGTTTCTCATCGATGTCTTTGAGAGCAGACGAAGTGGATGGGGAACTGCAGGAGTGGTTTCCATGAACAGCCGGGGTGGGAATGGACACTATTGCCTGCTTTATGGACCTGGTATTGAAGGCAGTATTTAAACGTATGGTAGCCTTTCCATATGTTGATGACCTTAAATCTTCCAAAAACCATTAAAGGAGATTCTCAGAGCCTAAGGTGGGAGTAACGATTCCAAAGGTTTGCATCTTAACACAGAGGACAGAAAGGTAGTGTCATTAGCTAGTGTCAGGAAGAGGCACCTTACAGTCAATGGGAAGTCAGAGTGGGTATTCTGGAGAAACATAGAAAATAAGAGCAGGAGTAGACCATACAATAAGGTGGGTTAATCATCCAACTCAGCACCCTGTCCACACTTACTCCCCATACCTTTTGATCCGTTTAGTCCTAAAAACTGTATCTAAATCCTTCTTGACAACATTTTATTGCTTTCTGTGGCAGAGGTTCATCACTTTTCTAGGTCAAGATGTTTCTCCTCATCTCAGTCCTAACTGGCCTATCCCATATCCAGAGACTGCGATCCCTTGCTCTGGACTCCCTGGTCATCAGGAATATCCCTCCCAACTAGCCCTGTAAGAATTTTATCGGTTTCTATGAGATCCCCCCTCGTTCTTCCCAACGCCAGTGAATCTCGTCCTAACCGTGAATCTCGTCCTAACTGATCTAGTCTTTCTTCATATGTCTGTCCTGCCATCCCAGGAATTGATCTGGTAAACCTTTGTTACACTCCCTCCAAAGTCTGAACATCTTTCCTCAGATAAAGAGACCAAAACTGCACACAGTACTCCAGGTGTGGTCTCACCAAGGCCCCTGTACAATTGCAGCAAGGCATCCCTGCTCCTGTACTCGAATCCTCTAGCTGTGAAGACAATACACCACTTACCTTCTCCACCGCCTGCTGTACTTGCAATGTTTACTTTCAGTGGCTGGTGCACAAGGACACCCAGGTCTCATTGCACCTCTCCATTTCCCAAGCAATTGCCACACACGCCCCCCCCCCCCCCCCCCCATCTGCATTCTGTAAACAGTCTGATACCACTGAGAGAAGCAAATACCCACAGCCAGTGAAATATTGTGGAAATTCCTCTGTGACCTTCTTGAGCAATTGAAACAGGGCTAGAGAAGCTGTTTGTAAAAACCCCTCAGCTTTTGCTCTTCCTGCCTCTCTCTCCACAGGCCTGTGCTCCCTCAGTACCCTGGTTTCAGAAGCTTGCGTTCGCTTCTTTGTGGAGATCGCTGGGCACTACTCCCTGCACATGGTGGTCAATGACAAGGGTGAGCGGTCCTTTCAGAGAGAGGCCTTTCGCAAGTCCCACACCTCCAAGAATGTGCGGCAGTTCCTGGAGCTTTTCATGGAGACCCAGATGTTCGCTGGCTTCGTGCAGGACAGGGAGCTAAGGAAAAGTGGGGTCAAAGGTCAGTACTGCGATTGCCAATTGCCCAAGCAGCCCAGTGATTGGCAGCTGTCGGTCATCTATCCATTTACACTGCACCGTGGTGCTGACATGGCAGGAGCTAACGGGGCTGTAGACTGTCATTGGATGGACTCTCAGACAATCCATCCTAATTTTCCCAGTTAGCTGTTTGATGAATGAAAGGGTTAAATCCAGGGATGGCTAATCTCCATGGCTGTGCCCATTGGTTACTCCCATGGCCTGTGCTTCCACGTTTGTGATGTCCTGCTCCAATTCTGGCTCTTCGGGAGCTGAGCAAATACTCAGTGATCGGACTCTGCAGGAGGAGGGAACTTGCCCCCATCCAGATTTACATGAAAGAAATGTCCACTCTGTCTCGGAGTCAGTGAATAGTCGTGGGAGTGCAAGGAGAGAGCTCTAGATGCACGAAGACTGGTGACAGCAGTTCTGGGCTACCTCAGGAAGCTGGGAAAGGAAGGAGCACATATACTGATCCTGCCTGACAGGAACAGTGTACTCACGACCTTGTGAGAGAGGTTGTGGGGCAGGTGCTCAGAATGCTCCCAATGGCTGTGTAAACCAGGTGGTCTAGTAGAATGGTTATAGTTCCAGCAAGCTGGTCATTTTCATGTTGCTGTGATTGTCAGGATGGAGGCTGAGGGTTTGAGGGTCTGATGGATGGCTTACATTCGCAGTGTGCTGGCCTCTCCTCATCCAAGTCTCAGCTTCCCCCCCTCGCAGGGTTTGTGTGTCTCTATTTCTGTCAATGTGTGTGTCTGTGCTGATGCCAATATATTTAGCCGTGCTGATTCCTGTGCGTTTTCGATTGCAGGTCTCTTTGAGGTGCGGGCTGCGGAATATCTGGAGACTATTCCTGAAACGGGACCGAGTGGTGTCAACAGGTTTCTGAAAGGCCTGGGTGAGTATTTGACAGAGAGCCTATAAGGGTCACCAGCCTGTCGCCCGACTGAGGGCAGGATCCTTCCTTACAGTATCCATACGGACGGTGCCTTCTTCTCATGCATTAACAACTCCACTGTCATTCCCACAGCCCTCTCTCTAACCCCCATCTCATTCTCCCCCCCACCCCCCAATACTACCTGGTGTGTGGACAAAATTCCCTTTTATTCACTCTCCCTGCTGTTAGTAGCTCAGTACAGAGGAGGATGTGATTATTGGATGCAAACTACCAATACAACATTTTCCCAATTAGGCTTTCACAGAGTGAGACTTGTAGTTGGGGTACACACATGTGTCATGATCAGAGGACTACTGTAATTTTAAAACACACGATGAAATATTCATTAAAATGCTGCTGCTCAGTGGTAAGGGAATCTTCCAGGTTGAAGTTCAGACTGATCATTGATAAGTATGTGTTAATAACCAACTGGGGTCCCTCCACAAGATGTTCAGTCCATTGAGTCTGCTTTTCCAGTCAATGAGGTCACGGTTGATCTGATAATCCTCAATTCCACCTTCCTGACTCTTCTCCATATTTTTTGATTTTCTGGGTTCAAACTCTCCTATCTTAACCTTGAATATGCTTAAGGACCCAGTCCCTCTATAGCAAAGAATGCCACAGATTCACAACCCTCAGAGGGAAGAAATTTCTCATCAGTGTCTCGAACGAGTGACTTGTTATGCTGAGATTATGTCCACTGGTCTTGGAACTATCCCACAAATAGAACCAATCTTACCATCTCAACTCAATCAAGTATATTGAACTAATCCTGGATACAACCCACTGGAACCAGCAAAGGCACTGTACCAAGTGATACAGCCTTCTAAACAGGCACCAGCTGACCTACTCAGGCATCCCGGAATAGTATTTCATTTCTTAATGCCCTCTCTTGACGTCCTTCCCAACCACCATGGAAGTCCTACCACCATTCATTCACTCCCCAACAGCCCACAGGTGCTGCCATGCCAGGATGGGACTGGGCTGGTATTCTAGGCTGTTGCCTCTCCTCCTCCCAAAGCCCAAAGACCAGCGATTACCTCTTCTGAACCACCAACTTCATCTCCTGCCCCTGCACATGTTTTTGACTGACGGTGTGAAATTATTGATGATATAAAACTGATCGATAATTCTGTAGATGCTGCAGCGGATGTTGTTAAGTTACTCAATGGTCAAAAACATCAAAGATGATGTATTCAGTTTAAGAGCATTAAAGAGAATTATAAGGTGTATTGGTGTCAATTTCAATAGAACTTGTGTGTGAAGCAGGAATCTGGGCCCTCTCTGTTCAAGTAAGCCTCCTGCATCAAAAACCTTGCAGCATTTTGATCTGATAACGCACTAGATAATGGTTCACATCAAATAAATGCATAGTTCTGCTCGGTTTTCGCAAGCCAGGTAACTGATAAAGATTGTGCACAACTTGCAGAGTTCCTGCAAGTTGATCTTTCAATAATTCTGGCTTTTCTTTTCTCAGGGAACAAAATGAAATTTCTTTCCAAGAAATGAGAAATCCAGTGACACAAACATTCCACTACTCTGGATCCCCAAGACCGAGCATCGTCTAACCGTGCCCTGTGAGAGACTCCTG
Organism: Hemiscyllium ocellatum; assembly: GCF_020745735.1. Lineage (NCBI taxonomy): Eukaryota > Metazoa > Chordata > Chondrichthyes > Orectolobiformes > Hemiscylliidae > Hemiscyllium > Hemiscyllium ocellatum. The sequence continues at coordinate 47,421,003 of NC_083426.1, forward strand.
GTTACACACCCACTTTCGCTGGTCATTGTGGGCAACTGGAGAAACCACGGGGTAGTGTTGTTTGCATGGAGCTGGAATTTTGCCGCCGCACGCACAAAGTTCCTGCGCTGAGATTGCACGGGACGGCCACAGCATAGAAACCCCCACTGGACGATGTGCTCTGTTCTGACATTGAAGGTTTCCGACACACTCTATATGAGGGTGTGCCCCAGCTGTGGTGAAGCAAAATGAATTGGGAGGTTGATCACAAGAGCAATGTGAATAAAAGAGGCCATTGGAACTAAATAATCCCACCCTCGCAGCATCCAGCCCTTTTTCCAAAAGCTCCCCATGTCGTCGTTGAAGTTTCTGTCACTCCCTGATTTTTGCTGCATAATGGACATGTCATACCTTCTCTAAATGTGCCTTTCACAGATCGATCCTGTAATTACACGGTGAAATAATTGGTATGATAATGACTGGTGTTGCCTAGTGCATTAGGTCTATCAGACTGGGCCCTATACAAAGAGGACAATGACATGGTCCCCTTGTACATAGAGTGATAGGATGCTACAATGTAGCCTGTGCCCACCAACCCTGGCCTTTCCTTTTCTCTATCAGACAGCGGTTGGATTAAATGGCAGTTCCATATGAATCTGTGTCCACAGGAATAGATCTGAGTACCTGCCAGAGATGGGCTTAGCCTCCAGCCTAGATTTTGAGCAGGAAGGGGAATCTTCCAATCATTCCTCTGTTACACTCCCCTTTAACAGCTCCAAAAATAGCATCACATTTTAAATGTTATTTTTAAAAATTCATCAAAACATGAAATAGGCGTTGTTTGGAAGTCACAGCTTCTCAGTGGAAAGCTGCAGGAAGTATTACTCAGTAGCTGACTCAGCGTCTGTAACTGAGGCCTCACTGGGAAATTCCCATCACCAGAGCCCCATTTATTCCGGACAAATCCTCTTGCCTTTCCTAAAAGTGTCAAATATTAATCCTGTACCTAAAGGGCATAGTTATACCTTGAAGTACTGCTTATCAAAAGTGGACCACATAACTCTGTAGCTCAACATTTTATCAGCAAAACTATTCCAAGGACAGCCCTGAAGTGGCTGTTGTTATTTTTGACTCTGTCCCTGAATCCCGCCACTAACCCACACTCTTATCAGCCTGGATCCTGTGCAGCCCTAGGGAACCCAGTCCAATGTCACCTCTTCTTGAATGTTCCAGTCACAACATTCCTCACTTGTCTTTCTCCCTCACTGGATAGTAACCTCACACTGCCCCCTATAGTCAGGGGGCCAACTGATAAAGCCACTTCCATGTGAACGAGATCAGTTAAGGACACAGACTGGGGCTTGATCAGATCGGATAGTCCCTATTACTCAGAAGCATAGGGCAACTACTCAAGCTTGAACTATATGAGAGACATTCATGATTCTGCACCTTACTGGACTGTCACAGTGTAGTGGAAGTTGATGGGAATTAGGTTATTGTCAGGACTGATATGTGGTGGTGGGGTGGTGGGGGTGTGCAAATCCTGCATTAATGTTTTAATCCAATCCGCAGTGCTTCATGCACCATACACTTCTGGTCTTTGAATCCCAGCGTTTGAGTGCTTTACTGAGATTAACATGCAGCAAACTGTGGATGGGTTTGATGTCATTTTTAAAAAACAGTTTTTAATAAGCTAGCGTGGTGAAGTTTAATAGTGAAGTGTCTGAATTAGATTAAGGCAGTGCTTACTGTATTCCCCCTAACATAGAGACCAGTTTAAACAATGAGTGACACTGCAGGTCCAGTCAGATATCAGCTAAAACAATCTACAGGACAAACCAGTGACAGACCTCACACAGGAAGACGTATTCTACAGTCACTCCAGCCTGCAGTTTTACCAGAAATGGCTGGAATAAAGCCCAGCAGGTCAGGCAGCATCTGTGGAGGGACATCAGTATTAATAACTCTGATTTCTGTGCACAGATGCTGCCTGACCTGCTGAGCATTTTTCGAGTATTTGCAATTCTTTGGGATTTTTATACAGTTTTACCAGAATTATTCCAAGTCCAAAGAGGTCCCAAACTCTCAACACCGCTCCTGGCAACAAGTGAACATTAACAGTATTTCACCAAGTCTCTTTAGGTTCCCAATTTGTTCCAACCTTTAACTGGCTTTTCATATTTAAAAAAAAACATTTGAATTCTTGCTGTTGTGATTCAGACTGCCCTTGGCTTCTGGACGATTGTGACTGGACTCTTTATTTAAACCATCAATTTTTATTATTGAGAATGGAGCCTTACTCCAGCTGCCCTGTTGGAGTTGCTGTACTTCCCTTTTCCTTCGTACCAATATCATTGCCCCATCACAGCGTCCCAGTGATCGGTTGGAGGAGCTGCTGCTTCAGATTGATACAGCAGTACTGGACTGGTCAGCTCATGGGCATCTCTGCTACCAGCTATTCAACCACTGGCTGACACTGTCAGTCCTGAACTGCCCTTGCCCAACATAAGGCCTTCTTGGAATGGTAAGCAATGCCCCATTTTCAATTTCTTTCTCTTTAGCTCAGGATTCTGCAGAAAGATTGCTGTAATACTTTATTCCAGAGTAACTCAGACATCAGAGGGTTGTCTCACTAACCATCAGGCATTGGGAATTAGGTGACATATTCTGCTCCGCTTTCAGAACACCACAGTGAATATTAACTCTCACTGGTAGAATGTGTGAGCTGAGATACAGTGAGGTGGAACTTTGTTAGTGAGGCAGCCCGGGCGTAAGGCATTGCTAAATTGTAGCCCCCTTCAAATCCTCTTGGTTTGAATCATGTTCAGTTTGAGGTAGGGCTGGTGAACAGGCCAGTGTTGAGACTCCGTGCTGTGGTGAGGTTAGGAGAAATGGTGAGGCTTACCTCCGCTCAAGTCACACATCGATGCCTTTACAAAAGAACTTCAAACTTCTCAAACACATGCAACATCAACCTGCTCTCTGTCTGATATACTCACTAACACAGCCATTTTAGAGCACATGCAGGTTCATGTGATTCATTTCCCTAGAGGTCGCTGTAACATTTTAATTAACTTTGCACAAATCGAGTGCCCCCTTAACTTCATATTGCAGTTCAGTTGTGTACACCTGGGAATAACCTTTGGAGGTAATGCCCCTTCCTACATCACAACTGTGCCTGCACTTGCAAAATCCAAGTTCTTTGTTTTACACAAAAGAGTTTGGGTTGTGAAAGATGTTATAGTCCTTCCTTTCCAGCAGCCCAGGGGAAGTCGATTTTCTCTGATCAGGCCATTCATTGCTTTCTCCCTGGTTCTGAGCTGATTTATTCTCTCTCTGTATGTTTTTAAACATGGGGAATGTTAACACGGCCTTGGATTGTGTTGTAAGATGACAGCACTGGAGATATTGATGAACTAGACTGATTCAGAAAGAACAGTAAAACCACTAATGCCACTGTGTGGTGCATTGAGGCTCAGATCTCCCATTGACATGTTTACAGTGTGGATAGGGGGGGGCTCTTTACAAAATGTTGTCCCTGTAATGTGATGAGACACTGATGCCTCTCCGTGTTGCAGGGCAGAGTGTTCTCTCTGTATGTGTGTAGGACAAATAACTGTAACAGACCATTGTTTACAAATGAACTGTAAAGAAATAAACATTTGGACAAACACCATGCATGGATTTGGATTTGATTCTTGCTTCTCCCTTCTACAGTTATTGGCCTGTTTATGGCTTGCAGACTTAATAGACTGACAGTTGTTATGCAGTGCCATTGATCCCAGGGTCTGGTCACTCCCATGCTGTAGAGAACCCCATTAGCCTGACCCCGAGTGCTGACACACACTCTCTTGCTGCTGGAGTATCAGCTCCTCCATTAATGCAGACCCAAGAGTGCTATTATTGTTGGGATGCCTTTGAGCACTTGACATCACCTGTCTGCTTCCTCTGTCCTGGCTGCCTCAGCAAATCCTGCAACGTCTTTAGCTAAAGGGGCTGAGGTCAGTGATAATTGGTGAATTATGAGCAATTGACATTGTGACCAGTGAGGTGATAGCCTAGTGGTATTACTGGTAGACTGTTAATTGAGCTGAAAATGTGTTGCTGGTTAAAGCACAGCAGGTTAGGCAGCATCCAAGGAACAGGAAATTCGACGTTTCGGGCCAGAGCCTGATGAAGGGCTCTGGCCTGAAACGTCGAATTTCCTGTTCCTTGGATGCTGCCTAACCTGCTGTGCTTTAACCAGCAACACATTTTCAGCTCTGATCTCCAGCATCTGCAGACCTCACTTTTTACTCGACTGTTAATTGAGGCCCAGGTTCAAATTCTCCACAGCAGATGGTGGAATTGGGAATTCAATACAAATCTACCACTAGTGCTAACATCTTCTCCAAGTCAAGCTCTTTTGTGTCTTGAAAACTTGTACTTCAGTGACTCTCGGACTTTTTGATGAATGATTCCTTTTTAACTGGATCAGTAACCATGGTTCCTACCATCTCAATTATTCCTGTACAGTACGCACAATAATCACAGTGTCTGCACACTTCAGTCAGAGGCTTGTGTAAGAATTTGCTCACAGACTCAGTAATGGGTGGTTTAATAATGCTTTTAAGAAAACAGGTATTTGCCTACAATTAACCATGTGACAGAATGCCTGCTTCTCAGTCCAGTCTCTGTCTATCCCTTGTTCCTTTTGTGAGTGACACAGCCAGTGCACTCTGTGCTGCATGTGTTGCAGCTACATCCTACTGCCAGCTTATATCTTGTATTATTTTGTGTACGTAGTGCCCCTGTGAAGCTCAGTTTAACAGCCATTCTCTTACTCTGTCACTTTTTCAACGTTCTCTCTTTCAACTCATTGAATCTTTCAGTACAAGCTAGCTTCTCACTTCTCATCTCATCCTTGTAAAGTATGTTCACACCTTAATCAGTGCCTCAGTCTCCTGATGATAAAAGGATACTGGAACTGGCCCCAGTTCTCCAAGTGTAAAGTGAACTGAAATATTCAGCAACAATTCAGGAGTTCCCACCTTCCTCAATAGTGAGGAACTCAAATATGTTACAGTTCTGAGCTGAACATTTTCAGTGAATCAACATTCTTGAATGCTCTTTTCTCTCAATCTGATTACATGACCTTTTGTATGTTCCTACATTACACAACTGTACTTATTACAGTCATATTGGTTTTTTAAGAAAACAAATATTGCTTTCACCATTGTCCTTTTGATGGGATCTAAAGCATGTGTTTGGTCTAGTGTTACAGAGGAAAGCAAAGAGAAAGAGACTTAAACAGCATGTATTGTTTATTGCATTCTCACAATCAGGTGCAAATTGCATTGGAGTAGATGTTGTTACAGACTCCAAGGAAACTGGACAGTAAGTCTATCTCCTTCAAATTGCATAAAATCCATACCATGTGGAAGCAGGCCATTCAGTCCATCAGATTCACACCAACCATCTAAAAAGCATCCCAGACACACCCCCTCCACTATCTCTGTAACCCTGCATTTCCCATGGCTAATCCACCTAACCCCCACACCCCTGAACGCTATGGGCAATGTTCCCATTGCTGATCCACCTGACCTGCACATCTTTGGACTGTGGGAGGAAACCGGAGCACCCAAGGAAATCCATTCAGACACTGGGAGAATGTGCAAATTTCACTAGACACTCACCCAAAGGTGGAATCCCTGGTGCTGTGAGGCAGCAGTGCTAACCACTGAGCCAGCATACAACCCCATTCAGAGCTGATCTTCCACCCACATATACACAACAGCATGATACTAAGTAGTGCTTAATACACTACCCAATATTAACCTTTTCACAGCCCAATACTTTATGCTATATCTCCCCACAAGCTTTTTATATTAATATGTTCATGTGCATAATTGCATTTACCATCACTGGCTTCATAAATGTAGATCTTGTGGTATTTTCATAAGTCTGCCAGAACATCTCTTTAGAGTTGGCGGATTGAGATGTCTTTGGCCTTAAAACTGCTAACCTCAGTTCTGTTATTGACGGTGAGAGTCTATAAAGTCCATAGGATGTAGGAGCAGAATTAGGCCATTCAGCTCACCAGGTCTACCATGAGATCATGGCTGATCTGATCATCCTCAACTCTACCTTCCTGCCTTTCCTCCACAACCCTCTATACCCTCACCCTTGAATATAAACAACGAACAAAGAGAATTTACAGCCCAGGAACAGGCCCTTCAGCCCTCCAAGCCTGAGCCAATCCAAATGTACTGTCTAAACCTGTCACCCAATTCCTAAGCATCTGTATCCCTCTGCTCCCCACCTACTCTTGCATCTGTCCAGACACACCTTAAATGAATCTACCGTTCCTGCCTCTACTACCTCTGCTGGCAACACATTCCAGGCACCTACCACTGTCTGTGTAAAGTACTTGCCATGTGTATCCTCCTTAAACGTTTCACCTCTCACCTTGAAAGCGTGACCTCTCATTACTGAATCCTTCACCCTGGGGAAAGCTTATATCTATTCACCCTGTCCATACTCTTCATGATTTTGTAGACCTCAATCAGGTCCCCCTCAATCTCCTTTTTTCTAATGAAAACAATCCTAACCTACTCAACCTCCCTTCATAGCTAGCACCTTCCATACCAGGCAACACCCTTGTAAACCTTCTCTGCACTCTCTCCAAAGCGCCCACATCCTATTGGTAATGGGGCAACCAGAACTGTACACAGTATTCTAAATGCAGCCGAACCAGTGTCTTGTACAATTTTAACATGACTTGCCAGCTCTTATACTTAATACCTCGTCCGATGAAGGCAAGCATACCATATGCCTTCTTGACCACTCTATCCACCTATGCAGCAACTTTCAGGGTACAATGGACCTGAACTCCCAGATCTCTCTGCTCATCAACTTTTCCCAAGTCTCTTCTGTTTACTGTACAATTCACTCTAGAATTAGACTTCCCAAAATGCATCACCTCATATTTGTCTGGATTGAATTCCTTCTGCCACTCCTCCGCCCATCTCTCCAGTCTATCTATATCTTCCTGTATTCTTTGATAGTTCCTTATGCTTTCTGCCAATCCACCAATCTTCGTGTCATCTGCAAACTTGCTGATCATGTATGTATATCACAAACAACAGTGGCCCCAACACTGACCCCGTGGAACACCACTGGTCACCTTTCTCCATTTCGAGAAACTCCCTTCAACTACTACTGTCTCCTGTTGCTCAACCAGTTCTTTATCCACCTAGCTAGAACACCCTGCACATCATGTGACTTCACTTTCTCTATTAGTTTACCAGGGGGAGCCTTGTCAAACGCCTTACTAAAGTACATGCATATGATATCTACAGCCCTTCCTTCATCTATCGACTTGGTCACTTCCTCAAAGAACTCTATTAAGTTTGTAAGGTGGGAGATCCAAGATGGTGGCGACCCAGCAAGTCTGAGTCTATTGTGCTCCTCCCAAGACCTAAGCAAAGTGGGCCACCCTCCTCCACCACACTCACCAAATCATTTAAAATAGTTTTTACTTAATGTAATTAGTGGTTCAGTACTAAATTTAAAGTCATTTTTACAGGAGACTGAACTAAGGGGAAAGGAGCCCGCAGTTCTCAGCAGGAAGGAGCCCCTCCCCCACCCTCCCCAGCTGCAGCAGAGGTATCCGCAGCCGCCCCGGGGGACTTACCTACAGTGACAAGCCTTGTGGAAATCATCTCCAAACTGGATACGAAGATCGATGCTTTCATTGAAGAATCACGAAGTCGATGGAATTCACTCTCGGCCGCGCTGCAAAAGCACGGCCGAAATATCGAAGAAGTTGAGTGCCGAGTCGGAGGGGTGAGCTAAAGGTCGCGACCTCCGAGGCCATTGCAGAATCGCCCGTGGATCGGGACCGGACTCTCGAGCAGCAAGTTCTGACCTTAGGCAATCACAGTGACGACCTCGAGAATCAAGGTCGTCGAAAAAATATTCATTTGCTGGGCGTTCCCGAACGGGAAGAAGAAGGCCAGCTCACAGCGTTCCTTGCACAGTGGCTCCCACAGCTGTTAAATCTGCATGCTGGATCAGGCCAGGTAAGGCTGGAATGGGCCTACCGGGTTGCAATACACGGGCCCGGCTCGAACCAGCGCCCCCGCCCGGTCCTGTTCCGGCTGCAAAGCTGTAAGGAGAGGCAGATGCTCTTGGAAGCCTCCAGAAATCTTGGGAAAGATCCCCAAGCCATGACTTATAAAGGATCCAAGATCATGTTATTTCAGGACTTTTCCCCAGCTCTGGTCTGAAAGAGGAAGGTGTTTGATGAAGCGAAGAAGCGTTTAAGGGAATTAAACATTCAATACTCTTTGCGCAACCCACCTATACTATGCTTCAGCCATGAAGGGTCCGTGTATAACTTCGGATCACCGGAGATGGCCGAGGAACTTTTGGACTCTCTTAGATAAATTATAAGAGTTAATTAATGTTGTTTTGCCCTACCCCCACCCTGGTTTACCCCCTCTTTTTTTCCTTTCATTACCTTACTGTTCAACATTATCTCCAGGGGGTGGGAAGAAGGGTTTATTTATTCATCCTTTACTTAGTGATTTTCTTTCCCCCCGTTTTTTAATATATATATATAGGCCAGGGGGTCTAGTTAATGTAGATGGGGGATGGTGGCTACTTTATCCTATTTTATCTTTGTCCTTGGGAGTGGGATTGTTTTCCCCTGTTATTTTGTATTATATTTTATTATTATTTGCTGAGACTGTAATTTTATAGTCATATATGTTCATATATGGTATTAACATTACCAAATATACCCAGGTGTTGGTGTGGGTGGGGGGGGGGTTGGAAGGTGGGGGATAGGGTACTCACTGTTAGTTCTAGTTCAGTAGTATACTTGAGTTTTCTTTACCCTATCGTGGGGTGCCTAGGTCAAGGGTGGGGCACTGGTTGGGAGAGGTTATGATGGGTTTTTTTTGGAAAGGAAGTGATGCCCCCTGGGAATAAGGGAGAAAATCTACGTTTAAATACGTTTTATACTTTTTTTATTATTTAGAAATAGTTTTTATTATATTGACCTGAGTGTATTAAAGAGCTTTTATTTTTGTGAATTTTATATGCTCTATGCTCGGGATATTTTGGATAGAGTTTCTTCTCCTGGGGAGTCTCGGACTTACCCGGTGATTATGGATGTTCAGTCGATTAAATGGTGCACCTGGAATGTCACGGGGAGTAATTCACCAATCAGAAGGAGGAGAATATTATCAAACCTCAAGAAAGAGAGGATCAATATAGCTCTCCTATAGGAGACACATTTATTGGATAAAGAACATCTGAAATTCCGACAGGGAAGAGATTATTTTCCGTTCTCTCTTTCTGTGCAGGGAGAAACATTTTGGTAAACTGAGTGGCTGAGGGCCCTCATGGACTTTCGAATTGGCACAGAATAATTATGGAAGATACTCGCCCTGACTTCCTTACAAATAATAACGCACCAGGAGAAAAACCAAATTATTCCATAAAATGTGGCCGCCCTTCTTGAATTACACAAGTACAGATATCTCAGTCATCCTACAAGGTTAGTTGAGAGGGTGAACCTGGCTGGTCCAGGGCCCCCTGGGAGAGGAATCCCGCATGAATACAGGTTTTGTTGTGATCTGATGTTAACACATTCCGAGTATGTATATCACTGCGTTATCTGTTGGGTTTTTTTTTTCTCTTGAATAATAAGAATTTTAATGATAGACTCTGGTTAGGTGTAAGCTAGATGAGTAGTTAGTTGAGTTTTGTTTTTTTTCTCTCTTGGTATTTCTGTTTTCTTGTTTGAAAGATCTTGGTTATTATTTATTTAAGATTGAACTGTATATCAGTGTTTATACTTGGGTTTTTTTTTAGTTTTTTATAAACTTATACAAACATGTTAAATTTTCAATAAAAATATCTATAAAAAAAAGTTGGGAAGGTACGATCTCCCCTGCACAAAACCATGTTGCCTATCACTGATAAGCCCATTCTTTTCCAAATATAAATAGATTTTATCCCTCAGTACCCTCTCCAGAAACTTTCCCACCACTGACGTCAGGCTCACTGGTCTGTAGTTACCTGGAATATCCTTACTACCCTTGTTGTTTGGGGGATAATGTGAGCAACCCTCCAAGTCCTCCAGCACATCACTTGTGTTTAAGGATGCTACAAAGCCACCTGTCAGGGTCCCAGCTATTTCTTCTCTCGCCTCCCTCAGCAAACTGGAATGGATCTCATCGGTCCTGGGGATTTGTCTACCTTAATAACCTCTAGCCTACCGAACACATCCTCCCTATTAATGTCAACATGATCCAGAATATTCAAACTTCTATCTCTAATCTCAACATTCATGTCCCTCTGCTCAGTGAACACTGATGCAAAGTAATCATTCAGAATCTCACCCATTTTATCAGGTTCAACACAGCCTTCTCTCATTATCCTTTATTGGATCACTCCTTTCTCTAGTTACCTGCTTGTTTCTTGTCTAAGGATAAAAGGCTTTGAGATTCTCCTTAATTCTGCTCGCAAAAGCTATTTCATGACTCCTTTTAGCCCGCTTGATTCCTCATTTTAGATTGGTTCTACTCTCCCGATATTCCTCCAGGGTCCATTCTGTTCCTAGCTGCCTGGACTTTATGTACGCTTCCCTTTTCCTCTTGGCTAGTTGTACGATTTCTCCTGTCATCCATGGTTCATGAATCTTGCCTTTCCTATTCTTTGCTTTCAACGGGACATGCCTATCCTGCACTGTCTTTAATCTATCTTTGAAAGCCTACCACATATCAAATGTGGACCTCCCTTCAATAGCTGTGTCCAATCCAAATTTCCCAGCTCCTGCCAAATTTTGATATAATTGGCCTTGACCTAAGGACTCTTCCCTTAGGTCCACACTCATCTTTGTCTAAGAGTATTGTAAAACTTACAGAATTGTGGTCACTGTTCCCAAAGAAATCCCCCCACTGCAAGTTCTACCACCTGACCTGGCTCTCTCCCCAACATCAGGTCCAATATGGCCCCTTCCCTCGCCAGACTATTGACATACTGCTCTAGAAAATTCTCCTGGATGCTTCTTACAAATTCTTCCCCATCCAGACCTCTGACACTGTGTATCCCAGTCAATGTTGGGAAAATTAAAATCTCCCATCACCACCACCCTGTTGCCTCTACATCTTTCCATAATCTGTTTACCTATTTGTTCTTCTACCTCACACTCACTGTTGGGAGGCCTGTAATACAGCCCCAGCAATGTAACTCACCCTTATTTCTCAGCTCCACCCATAATGCCTCACTTCTCAAGCCCTCCATAGTGACCTTCTTTAGCAGAGCCATGATATCATCCCTGACCAGCAATGCAACTCCTCCCCCCTACTTCCACCACCACCCTCCCACCCCCACTTACTTCCCTCCCTGTCCTGTCTGAAGCATCTATACCCTGGAACATTTAGTTGCCAATCATGCCCCTCCTTCAAACAAGTCTCTGTGATTGCAATAACATCATACTCCCAGGCACCAATCCAAGCCCTAAGTTCATACTCCTGGCATTAAAGTATATGCACTTCAGGCCACCAGTTCTTTTGAGTTCATCTGCTCTCTGCCTACTCTTCCCCTTATTAATGCTAACTTCACGATCCTTACAGTCTCTAGTTTCCACCTTCTCTTCTGGTTCCCAGCACCCTGCCACATTAGTTTAAACCCTTCCCAACAGCAGTAGCAAAAATTCACTGAAGGACATTAGTTCCAGTCTGGTTAAGGTGTAGACCATCCAAATTTTAACAGTCCTACCTTCCCCAGGGACCGGTCACAATATCCAACAAATCTGAACCTCTCCCTCCTACACCATCCCTCACCATAATTAATAGCCCAGCATCAACAGCCCTCTGTAGTAAAGAGGTCCCTCTGAGAGAGGAAATTCCTCCTTGTCTTTGTCCTAACTGGGTGACCATTTATTCTGCGATTATCCGAACTGTTGCTACACTCTTTCACAAGGAGAAACCATTTTCCATATCTAGTCTGTAAAGACCTTGAAGAATCTTGTATGTTCCATAAGGTTCCTTTTCAATCTTTTAAACTCTAATAAACACTGGCACAACCAAGTCAAGCACTCTTCATGAGAAAATGCCTCCATATTGATATCAACCTAGTGAATCTTCTCTGAACTGCCACCAATACCAATATATCTTTCATTAGATATTTTCTCCTTAAATGCAAGTCCATGTGCCATGGCAACATTCAAACCCTGGTCTCCAGATAACTACCTGGGTCTCTGGATTATCTGTCCAGTAATAATACCATGAGGTTATTGCACCCCCATAAATTATCATTAGACTAGCCTTTTATTCCAGATTTGGAGATGCCGGTGTTGGACTGGGGTGAACAAAGTTAAAAATCACACAACACCAGGTTATAGTCCAACAGGTTTATTTGGAAGCACTCAGAGCGCTGTTCCTTCATCCGGTGGTTATAGAGTATAATATCGTAAGACACAGAATTTATAGCAAAAGTTCATAGTGTGCTGTAACTGAAAGTATATATTGAAAAAGACCTGGATTGTTTAAGTCTCTTATCTTTTGCAATGACCATGTTGGTTTCAGTTCTTTCATTTGTAAATCCCAGAACTTTTTTTTAAACACATTCTCAAGTGAACTTTACCAATAGGTGCCATGTTGGCCCAGATGATGCACTGAAGGTGTGAGGTGCCCTGTGTGAGGCTGTCTGTGCCCCAAATGTTCAGACTAATTCTATTTGCTTTTGTTATCAATTCTGTGTCTTACGATCTTATACTCCACAACCACCTGGTGAAGGAGTGGTGCTCCGAAAGCTAGTGTTTCCAAATAAACCTGTTGGATTATAACCTGTTGTGTGATTTTTAACTTTCTTCTAGATGTTCATCCAAATGTCACCATTGGCCAATGACATCACATGTATGCACCATGTATAGTGAAGTCATTGTCAGCACATCGGCAGGAGGCAGGAACTTGGGCTGCAGATGGAACAGGCAGGAGCTGTGAGGGAGCAGAGGAGAGCGGGCAGCAGAAGGGCCAGTATGATACAGCCAGCTCCCTTATTGTCTGGGAGGCCACCGTGGCAGCACGAGTGGGAGGAAGGTTTCCAAGAGAAAATAAACTCTCTTTTCTGTAGTGCTTCAATCCATACCAGGCAGTGCCATCTTTAAACAGGCAGCAACTTCCTGTCACCTGAAAGTGACAACAGCTTTCTTTCTTTGTGCCACCTACTGAGTGTTCAGAGAATGCGCAATCTTACAATACCTCCTTTACATGTGTACCATCCTGATCCAGCAATTGCTCCATTCCCCAAAATCCACAATTAAGGGGATGATATTTCCCAGATATCTCCCTTTTGCAAGACTTAATGCTTACAATATCATTACATGATCATTAGCACCATCATTAATGTTCACAGCTCCCTGAAATTATGGAACCAATAATACAATATCCTTTCCTGAATGACATTTCTTCATGGAGTCAGTGATTACTTCATGCTAAAACCTGTCAAAGTTGTAAGGTCAGTCCCAGGGTTTTAAACTTTCCTGTTTAACAAAAACTAAACCTTAAATTGCTGCAATGCCAAGGAACATCCATAGCAGTCTTACATTAACACACTTCGCTTTGTTGGATTAAGGGGAGGTGATGACCTATTGTTGGAAAATTAATCCAGAAACCCAGGTAATGTTCTGAGGACCTGGGTTCAAATCCCACCACAGCAGATAATGGAATTGGAATTCAATGAAAATCTGGAATTAAGAGTCTCATGATGATGAAACTATTGTTGATTGTCAGGAAAAATACATTTGGGTCACTAATGCCCTCTAGCGAAAGAAACTGCCATCCTTACCTGGTCTGGCCTACATGTGACTCCAGACCCACAGTAATGTGGTTGACTCTGAACCGTCCCTAGGCAATTAGGGATGGGCAATAAATGCCATGAATGAACAGAGTTTGATCCCATTTGATACAGTCGCTCAGCACCTTTTCTGATGAGATCAGAGATGGCGGCACGGTGGCACAGTGGTTAGCAGTGCTGCCTCACAGCGCCTGTAGACCCGGGTTCAATTCCCGACTCAGGCGACTGACTGTGTGGAGTTTGCACGTTCTCCCCGTGTCTGCGTGGGTTTCCTCCGGGTGCTCCGGTTTCCTCCCACAGTCCAAAGATGTGCGGGTCAGGTGAATTGGCCAAGCTAAATTGCCCGTAGTGTTAGGTAAGGGGTAAATGTAGGGGTATGGGTGGGTTGCGCTTCGGCGGGTCGGTGTGGACTTGTTGGGCCGAAGGGCCTGTTTCCACACTGTAAGTCTAATCTAATCTAAAAAATGGCTGCGCTGCCTGCGATGGCAGCTCACATTCCCGTTCAAAAACGGTATGAAAAGTGAGACATAATTAACCAGCCCCACCACACAGACAGGAACACCCAAGTGTCAACAAACAGTCCATAATGATTGGGACAAGAGGTGCTTTCAAAGGCAGCCACTTGATGATAGCATTCATACGGGATGGCCTGTGTATGGAATGAGCTGCCAGAGGAAGTGGTGGAGGCTGGTACAATTACTACAAAGGTATCTGGAGGGGTACATGAATATGAAGGGTTTAGAGGGATATGGGCCAAGTGCGAACAAATGGGACTAGATTAGGATATCTGGTCAGCACGGACAAGTTGGACTGAAGAGTCTGTTTCCATGCTGGACATCTCTACGACTTATGACGTAAGTGTAAGTCGAATCATAGAATCCCTACAATGTGGAAACAGGTCCTTCGGCCCATCAAATCGACACCAACCCTCCGAAGAGTAATAGGGGAAACCTTATCATTGACTGATTTACCATTGACTAATGCACCTAACTTACATACCCCTGAACAATATGGGCAATTTAGCATTGACCTAACCTGCACATCTTTGGATTGTGGGAGGAAACCCACGCAGACATGGGGAGAATGTGAAAACTCCACACAGACAGTCGCCCGAGGCTGGAATCAAACCCAGGTCCCTGGTGTGTGAAGCAGCAGTGCTAACTACTGAGCCACCGTGCCACCCTAAGTAATGTTTCCAAAGCAAGACAGCAGGAGTAACCTGGGGAGCTCATTCTGACCGACTCGCACAGGACACTGCACAACAGAGATATCTGAGGGGTTTCTGACCTTGATCAAGTCACACACCCTATTCCTGCTGTCACAACCTCCAGACATGGTCATAACATAGTCAATAACTGAATTGTTTTTTCATTAAGCATTTAATTCCAGATTCTTTATTGTATTTCAATTCAACCATTTGCTGCAGTGGGATTTGAACCCTGGTCTCAGTTTCTGGATCAATAGTCTAGTGATAATACCACTAAGCTATTGCCTCCCCATGTCTGAATTTTTATAGTGTGTTTACACCTCATTAAATTAAAATGATTAATGTGAAAGAAAGTCAAGTTTTTGTTTAAATAAGATTGACTTAATACAAGTTATTACTGAAGGTTCCTTGAGTTATGAACAAACCATTATATTCCTTGTGGATGTTGTCTACCTAGACTTCCAAAAGGCCTTTGATAAGGTGCCTCAAGGGAGGCTGCTGAGTAAGATGAGGGTCCATAGTGTTTGAGGTGAGCTACTGGCATGGATTGAGGATTGGCTGTCTGACAGAAGGAAGAGAGTTAGGATAAAAGGTTCTTTTTCAGAATGGCAACTGATGACAAGTGGTGTCCCGCAGGGTTCAGTGTTGGGGCCCCAGCTGTTCACTTTATATATAAAGAGACTGGAGGCATTCTGGCAAAGTTTGCCGATGATACAAACATAGGCAGACAGGCAGGTAGTTCTGAGGGGGTGGGGAGGTTACAGAAAGATTTAGACAGTTTAGGAAAGTGGTCCAAGAAATGCCTGATGAAATTCAACATGAGCAAAATGTGAGGTCTTGCACTTTGGAAAAAAGTACATAGGCATGGACTATTTTATAAACGGTGAGAAAATTCATAAAGCCAAAGTACAAAGGGATCTGGGATTGCTGGTACAGGATTCTCTAAAGGTTGACTTGCAGGTTGAGTCTGAGGTTAAGAAAGCAAATGTAATGCTGTCATTTATTTCAAGAGGGTTGGAATGTAAAAGCAGTAATGTGCTACTGAGACTTTATAAAACTCTGGGTAGGCCCCATTTAGAATACTGTGTCCAGTTTTGGACCCCTCACCTCAGGAAGGACATACTGACACTGCAGCGTGTCCAGCGGAGATTCACACGGATGATCCCTGGAATGGTTGACCTAACATACAATGAACGGCTGAGGATCCTGGGATTGTATTGTTTAGAGTTCAGAGGGTTGAGGGGAGATCTAATAGAAACTTACAAGATAATGCGTGGCTTAAAAAGGGTGGATGCTGGGAAATTGTTTCTGTCAGGCGGGGATACTAGGCCCCGTGGGCACAGCCTTAGAATTAGAGGGGGTCAATTTAGAACGGAAATGCGGAGACATTTCTTCAGCCAGAGAACGGTGGGCCTCTGGAATTCACTGCCATCGAGCGCAGTGGGGGCTGGGACCCTAAATGTCTTCAAGGCAGAGATTGATAAATTCTTAATCTCACAAGGAATTAAGGGATAAGGAGAGAGTGCAGGTAATTGGCGTTGAAATGCCCATCATCCGTGATCAAATGGTGGAGTGGACTCGAGGGCCACTCCTACTTCTTATGGTCTTTCTTATGGTCATTATAGCTATCAAATTTAAAACAAGAATAGACAAGACAAAATAATACATGTAAGGTAATTCCAATAAATCTCTAAATAAAACCTGAAAGAACTGCAACAGAAAGCCCTTTCAACCAGTTTCTTTCGGTCAGAGCTGAAGTGTAATTCACAGGAAAACCATTAGTGATTGGTGAGTATTTCTTCCATGTCTGTATCGAATGGCCAATTGGTTTAAATCAGGAGATCTCTGCAGAGTAGAGTTATGAAATTAACCCTTAACATATTTAATATCCACATCAATTAACTAGAATCGAGATGGCTGAAGGCTATACATTGTAGCTATTGTATGAGGGAGCTGATGGATGCGATGCAATCCAAAGTGACCACAACTCTGGCAATTCGTTGCCATTTGAGGAATGGCTCAGTGTTATGTGCTGAAGTCTCAGCTATGTATACCGCATACAGCAGGGAGGGGAGATCTACCTGAACATTATCGCAGGAGGGAGTCACACTCTACAATTCATGAACCTACAACACATGGAATGCAGCAGTTCGATAAAGCAGCTCACCACCCCCTTCTCAAGGAGGGATGGGCATTAAAAGCTGGCCAGCCAGTGATGGCCATTCCCACAAGTGAATAAACAAAATTACACCAAATTTGGTCTATAGATAGACTGTGAGTGAAGCAGCTATAAGGATCCAGAATTTAGCTTTGGATGAGCCTAGCGAGTCCATTTGTCCAATAAGTACAAGGTTCTTGCTCTCATTGTGGTTGAGAGCACAGACTAAGGCAGGATTCTTAACGCTAAAGATTCCTAGGGGATTTGACAAGACTAGATGCTGAGAGGTTGTTTCCCCTAGTCTTGGATCAGGCAGCATCATCTCAGAGCTGAGTGCTGCCCATTTCCGACAGAGATGAGGAGCTCATCTTTCTCTCAGAGGGAAGTAAATCTGTGGACTTTGCCTCACAGTTCTTTGGGGTTGGGTTGTTCGGTATTTTCAAGGCTGACAATAGACAGTTTTTTTAATCAGTCAGAGAATTAAGGGTTATAAGGAAAAAGCAGCAAAGTTGAGTTGAGGGTAATCAGATCAGTCACAATCTCATTGAATGGCACAGCAGAGATGATGGGCCAAATGGCCTACTTCTGCTTCTATATCTTATGGTTTCAGGAGAGCTCAAGTAAGCTGCAAGATTAAAACTGGGGAAGAGCAGCATTTAAAACAGTCTTGCCAGGTGACTGTGACCCCTGATTCTTGGCTCCTTGATCATCCTTTCTGCATTTGTTTTATCTAGTCTTGTTAGAATTTGTTGTTGGAAGTGAGGGTAGAGGGGAGAGATCTATGAAGGTGACTCTCAAATGTGAAAAGCAGCTGAAGTTTATCGTTACAATCCACTCTCATCCTGGAACAGTAGGAGGAGCACACTCCAGGCCCTATCATCACATGAACTGCTTTAATCACAGTCCTGATGAAGGGCTTTTGCCCGAAACATCGATTCTCCTGCTCCTCAGATGCTGCCTGACCTGCTGTGCTTTTCCAGCACCACACTCTCAAGTGCTTTCATCACATCCAATCCATTTCTCCCCAGCTCACCAATGTCCAACCCTTAGTCTGCCTGACTGCCGTTTCCTCTCTCAGGGCACCGTATCCACTTATCATTTACTCTTTTCCCTTCCCCCACGCTATCTTGTGCATAAATACCAATCTTTTCCGAACTACCATCAATTCTGAACATGGGTCATTGGGTATGAAACATTAACTCTTGCTTTCTCTCACAGATGCTGCTAGATCTGCTTAGTTTCTGAAGGAATTTCTGTTTTTGGTTCTGATTTTCAGCATCCACAGTTCTTAGTTTTCATTTGTTTAACTCACTGTTAGATCTCTTCCAATTGTCTAACGTACAATTAGACACCCATCTTGAAGAGTTCTAATTCCCGTTATAATCCTGCCTCTTGATCACCATCATTAATTTCACTGTCGCTCCTGCTATTTGACCAGGTATTTGCCAAATCTCCCTTCCATAGCCATGTTGCATTCCTCAGTGACTGCCTCTGCCTTAGACTCATCCCAGGTGAATCCATCCAGGATCCCACATATCTCCGTGATGTTCAACATTCTTCAGACAGCTGTTCCCATCACACCCTGAGATCCACACTCAGTGCCATGCGTCACCATATGCGCACGCTCAACCTCTACCAACACCGCCTCCCACTGGCTCAGAGCTGTAGTGCCTCCATTTTCACTTTATTCTCCAGCTTATTCAACATTAGGGCAAGAAACTATTTTATTTTCCTTTCAGGCATTAAGGAACCCAAGATGCAACAACTCAAGAGTACTCACACTACACTCCTCCTGCCTCTGACTCCATCCTGTCTCCAGACCCCACCTTCTGTTGTGGATTTACTGTCCCTTCCAACTTCCTGCTCTCTGATGCTGAATGTTCTGTCCTCAGTTTTATCCCTCTGTGTCCCCACTTCAATGGATTTTGGGCACGACATGACATCGCCTTCACCTCCGTGCCCATTTCTTTGGGCAAGAGTCCTCTCCCCAACCTACAGACCCCTTTGCTCAGCTTCAACACTCTCCCTCCTCCTGGACCCCTCCCTCTGGCCTTTTACCTTCACTTGATCTGTTCATCAAGAACCGTCAAAGTGACAATTGGTCACCTTAATTTCTCTGTCCCTTCTCACCCATCTCCCTATGAACTGACTGCACACAATGCTCTTAGATGGAACCCTGACTTTGTTACTAAGCCTGCTGTTGAGGGGTGGTGCTGTTGTACTGACCTCTACACTGCACAGACAGAGCACCAGCTCTCAGGTACCTCCTCCTATCACCCCCAGACCGTGAACCCACCATGGCACATCAGGCTACTGTGTCCACAATAGTCACTAATCTCATTTCATCTGGAGATTCCCTATGTCGCCCCCACCCCACCCCCAACTGCCTCCCAGCTCAGTCTCCGAGCACATATTTCAGGAGGTATTTTAACTTTTAGTATCCCTCAGTGACTGAGCATAGATAATAAATATCAGCTTCACAGAGATCCCCACATCCTGAAAGTAAGAAAAAATAATGAGAATTAAGGCAGAATTTCACCTTGAATAAGATTCTATTTGGGCAAGGAATTTGCGATTTAAAGATTTTGTTTTTTCTTGTTGGCTGTTGGATGGTGATTCTGTCTTCCTGGTTTTGATGCTTTATTACAGATTGTTTACAAAATGCCTGCCACAGGAAATCTGGTTTCCCATTGTAAATCTAACACTGTTTAGTTCTCACTTCCTCACTCACGTACACTTCCCATCTATCCTCTTTCATAGCTGTCAACGTTTGTCAAGGATTTCTTCCTGGCACAGTGCCAGGTCTTCTCAGAACGCATTTCCTAAGATTTTCTGGTGTCTGGCTATTTGGGCGGCAGGGTGGCACAGTGGTTAGCAGTGCTGCCTCACAGCGCCTGTAGACCCGGGTTCAATTCCCGACTCAGGCGACTGACTGTGTGGAGTTTGCACGTTCTCCCCGTGTCTGCGTGGGTTTCCTCCGGGTGCTCCGGTTTCCTCCCACAGTCACAAAGATGTGCGGGTCAGGTGAATTGGCCAAGCTAAATTGCCCGTAGTGTTAGGTAAGGGGTAAATGTAGGGGTATGGGTGGGTTGCGCTTCGGCGGGTCGGTGTGGACTTGTTGGGCCGAAGGGCCTGTTTCCACACTGTAAGTCTAATCTAATCTAAAATACCTGGGACATGTACCTGCACAAAAAAATCAGACACACATTAGCTATCCTAGAATTAAGTAGAATTGCCTTAATCAGGACAGGCAGAACTGGAGTAAATCAATTCCTCATCTCTTTAAATCCATCTCTTCAAATAAGTGAACAATGTAGACATGTTGTTTTGTTGTGATCTGGAAGATGCTGTCTGAAAGGTTGGTGAAGACAGATTCAGCAGCAACGTTTAAAGAGGAATTGGATAAATATTTCCAAAAGAGAACACTGTCAGGACTATGGGGAAATAGCAGGCGAGTGGAAACAATACACAGCTTGCTTTCAGAGCTAGAATTTGCTTAATGATGGGCTGAAAGGCCTCTTGCTGAGATAGAAGAGTCTATGACTTCAAGAATCTCCAAAATCAGAAACTTCCTTCTCTCTGTGTTTCCTTCCGCCCTGACCTGAAGGTTTTCAAAGCAAAACCCGGCATCACAAAATAACCACTCGATGATTTTATAGATATAGAGAACGAGGTGCTATAAAACTAAACTGCTGAAACAAGAAAAATAGCCTACACTTCAGAGCCAAAGTGTATTCTTTCAATTCAAAGCAAGCTCTGTCTCCATCTCATCTCTCATTTATTTGTCACTGATGCTACCATCTTTTCCTCTGTTGTACATTACATGTGTAAGTTCTGAAATCATAACACCTCAAGACTTACGAAAAATAGTCCTTTCAGTCCACTGACTCTGCTCTGTCTTACCATGAGATCATGGCTAATCTGATCATCTTTATCACCACTTACTTTCCTGTCTTCTCCCCACAACTTGATTCCCTTATGGATTAAAAATCTCTCTCACCGTTGTACATATTTAACAGTTCAGCCTCTACAACCCTCGGTGGTAAAGAATTCCGCAGATTCAATCCAAATTCATCCTCATCTCCTTCAATACCTAATCCCTTAACCTTTTGGTCCTAGACTCTTCCCACAAGGGGGAGCAATTTCTCAGCATTACCACATCCACTCCCTCCCTCGCTGACACTCAGTAGCAGCAGTGTACACTATCTTACAAGATCCTTAGGCAGCACTTTCCATCTTGAAGGACAAGGGCAACAGATACATCGGAACACCACAATCTGTAAGTCCCCCTCCAAGTCACTCATCATCCTGACTTGGAAACACACTGGTGTTCCTCATTGTCACTGGGTCAAAATCCTGGAACCCTCTCCCTGACAGCATTGAGAGGTGAGCCAGTGACACCCACATCCTTCGAGTTTCTATAAGGTCACCCTTAAATGTGTAAAAACCCAGTCTGTTCAAACTCACCTCATCAGAAAGTCCCTCCACACCCAGAATCAGTTTAGTGAACCTTCATTGGATTGCCTCCAATGCTTGTGTATCCTTTGCAAGGCAAGTCAGTTCAGCTTAGTTGGCTGGATGGTCGGTTTATGATGCAGAGTGACACTAACAGTGCAGGTTCAGTTCCTGCACCAGCTGAGGTTACCTTAAAGGATTCTCTCCCCTGAGGCACAGTGACCCTCAGGTTAAACCACCAGCACAGCAGCTCTACAGTCTGGGAAGACTATGGTGACTTTATCCATAACGAGATGAACCTCTGAAAGTAAGATTCATTGGTCAACACAAGGTAGTTAGGAGGGTCTAGTAAGTTAACTTATCTGCTAGGTACTCCTGACTGGAGGAGGAAGATTTGGTTACGTCAATATAAACAGATTAAACCATTACTATGGTAGAAAGAGCAAGTGGGTCACGTGGTAAGAATAATGATGCATGGCAGAGACACTAAAGTAAAAGGAGAGGCAGACAGTTTACAAAGTAAACTTCCTCAAATGTAACTGGCATTGACTGAAATAAAAACACTTAATTACCTTCTTTAACTACTTACAGGAAGAGAAATGGGAAAATCCAGTAAGATTACTTCAGAAATACTCACTTTTGTATACAGACACTCTCTCTCGCACTCACTCTCACATTCTTTTGTGTGCACACTCTCTCACACTGTCTCCCACGGACTCTCACAGTCTCACCATCTCCCCATCTTTGTTTCTCCCACTCACCATCACCCACTGTTTGTCCCCATCTCTTGCATAGTTTCTCTCTCATATGCTCCCCCTCTCTCACATTTTCCTTCATACACACCTTTTCTCATGCTTTCTGTCACACACCCTATACTTGTCGCTCACATACTCACTCTCTTGCAGTCTCATATTCTCGCACAAACCCATCACGTTTTTTCTCACCGTCTCTCATGCAGACACTCTTGCAAGCACCCTCTCCTGTCTCTTTCACACATATCCTTTATTTCTGTCTCTTGCAAACGCTCTCCTCACAGTCATTCTCTCTCACAAGCACCCTCTCTTACATATAACTCTGCCTCTTTCACACGATCTCCTTCTTTCTCTCTCACAGTCAATCTCTCTTGCACACACCTTCGCTCATGCTCTCACCCCTACACTCTCTCTCATATGCTTTCCCAACTCCATCGCCCACGCACACTCTCTCATGCTTTTCTCACATGCCTGTCTCTGATTCTCACACATTCTCCCTCTCTCTTCTAAAGACTATATTTTTGATTGTGAACTGAAATGGGGTAAGATTGAGCAGGAATATCTCTCCACAGAGTATCTTCAGTGTTTGAACTTTTACACTACCTAAGACAGGATCCCTGGATCCTTGAGGAATGAAGAGGTGAAAGGTTATACAGAGCAGGCAGGAATATGGAGTAATCAGACCATGATTTCATTGAATAGTGGAAGAGGCTTAAGGGGCTAGTGGACTAGCGCTCCTCTTACAGTAACCAGTGGGTCTCACTGCTAGTGGCAACTAAGTGAGGGTCAATACAAGTTAAGCATAACCTCACCACAGATTATAAGGGCCTCTTTAAGGGGGAAGAGAGGATGGGGCAGATAGAAGACAATGTCTCAGATAAGGTGGGAAGCAGGAGATGTTAGGAAAGGATGATGGTGCAAATAAAGGAGATAGTAACTAGGCAATTAAACAAATAAGAGCTGGATGTAGAGATTAATGGGAACTGCAGGATCAAGGCCAATACCTCCTCTCCGAACACAAAGGAACAGGAAAGGCCCTCCTGTGGTACAGTGACAGTGTGCCTGTGCTGGAATAGGAAGGCCTGGGTTCAAGTTCCACCTGCTCCAGAGGCGAGTAATAACAGATTGAGTAGAAAAACAGGTACAAAGGAACTGGGAGCGATAATTATGGTTTCAAATAATTAAACTCAGTGTACAGCCCAGAAGGTGGTAAAGTGTCTACTAATATAAACATTCAGATAAATAGTTGCTGAAAGATGCAAAAGGAACATCTTTACTGATTGGGTGAGAATGTGGAACTTGCCACCACATGGACTCAGGGGATGGGTGGTGTTTATGGCTTGATCCAAACTGCCATTGAACAGGGAGGCTCTCTCAGCCATTAGAGGGAGCAGGTAACAGTCAAAACAAATGCCTGTGGGTCTGGAGTCACATGTAGACCATAGTCAGGAAAGATGACAGCGTTCCCTCCTTGGACGATATCAAGTTGAAGTGAAGGGATGTACTGAAGGAGAAATGTAGGCAATGGGTAAATCCCTACAGGGTTAGGAGGAGGCTCCTCTGCAGAATGCCATTGTTGTGGGAATGTTACTCGGCGAATAATCTACAGGCTCAGGCTAAAGATGCCAACATGGGGTTAAATCCCACCACAACTGCAGAAGGAATTGGACATTAAATATTGGCCATCAGTCATCCAATGGCATGTACTGAGCTGGTCAGCACTGTGCCACTTTAGGACCCTGCATAACCCCTCACCTGGAAATGTAACTTGCCATTTGTAATTCCAATACAAAGGTCATCGCAGAATGGCTTTAGCTCAGAGATTTGGCCTGTTCTCAATCCACCAAGAAGCTGAATTGAGGGTTTCCCTCGACATTATCCCAGACAGGTGCAGTCGTTAATGTGGGAGCGGGAAGGGAAGAGCCTGAAGAACATTGCTCACCCCTTCCCCCCAACTACCCTTCCACCCCAACTCCAAAATCCCACCTGCTCCCAACTCCCCTTCCTGCTCCCAACACACCCCCACCCCCTCCCTTCAACTCCACTCTCCCCAACTTCCCTTCCTGCTCACCTGCACCCAGCTCCCTACCCCACTCTTCCTGTCCCCTGCAACAGACCCTCCACCTACTCACCCACTCATCCCTTCCTCCAACTCCCCCTACTCATTCCCTCCCAACTCCCCTCCTGCTCTCCCCATGCCCCCACTTCAAGTCCTCACAATCCCCAACGCACCCTCCCACACACTGCTCATGTCCCCAGATACCCCTCACCAACCTCATTCATTGCTCCAATGCCTTCCCCCTAACCCTGACCCCATTCACCACCCACCCCAACCCCTGTACCCCACCCCTTTCCACCTTCGGGAGATGGGATAGCACAAGCTCCAAGAAGTTATTATATTGGATCCGTAGCACAGGAAGAGGCCATTCAGCCCAACCAGTCCATGCCCATTCCCTTGGACGGTCCCTCGGAGGAAGAGTCGAAGATGTTGTTCCAATGACGAACCTCCAGAATCTCATCAGCCGCTGTCACACGCACAGTGAATTTCATAAACACAGTATGCGCTGGACAGAGGCTAACCTGCATCATGGACTATCATCCCGCTGCTCAGCTCCTGCCCAGGAATGAAAAATGCCTGATGGACAAAAAGAGTTTGAATGGAGCCCAAACCTTCAAACTGGCTCCAACCTGCAACCACAGGGCCCACGGTTAACCTGCTACCATTCAAACAATAACCTGCTTCTTCTACCAGGTCTGCACATTCTGAGATATGCTTATACAGGGACTGGCATCTTTGCCCATTTTTCTCTGTGACAGCCAGGCAGCTGGCAGGCTGCAGTGCCATGGGGAGCATCATTTATTCATAATTCAGATGGACACAGATTTTATAACACCAGTCACTGTGGGAACTGTGATTGAATTCATTGCTCCTTAATCACACTGAGACTAACTATAACCGCCCACCTCATCACCTGAATGGCTCTACCTCCTGAGATCATTCGGAGCCTGCCACTGCAGGACTATGCATTTCAGGGGTGAATGGTAGAATTCACCTGAGTAGAGTGAAAATTCGGAAAGTTACAACGAAGTTATCTGGGATTTGAAACAGACCTCTAAATGAGAGATAAAGGAGCAAACCTACAGAGAAATCAGAGAAACGTGAAAGAACTTTTGAATAATTAAACTGAATCTTAATTGGGATAATTTCAAAGTAAACAGTTATGGAGGGTGAAACTGAATTTAATAAATGGTTTCAGAAGAGTATGTTCTTGACGCAACTACATAGAGGCATTGCTAAATCTAATGACTCAAGTAGACCAAGTGTTTATGAGGGAGCATTTTGGTCATAGCGACCTTTGTACAATACATTTTTGATTGGTGTTGGAGAATAGCAAGGGCAAAGTGAAATTTGAACACTTAGAGAAGATGTTAATTTTAATGGAGTGAGAGGGGATTTAGCCAGTGTGTCATGGAACCAAAGATTAGCAGGGAAAACTATAAAGGAACCATTGGGGATCTTTCAAAATGATTTGTTTCAGACACTTAGTATATTCCAAGAAATGGGAAAGGTAAGGAAACCATAGTCAGGACTTTTAGGACAAATGAAGGAAAGATGGAATATGATGGAAGAGAAGAAAAACAAGAGTGTACGATTTCAGTCCAGTGAATTCCTCAAGGGAAAGCTCGGTTGATGAACTGAGAAGGAAGCAAAGTACGAAACAAGACGAGCAAGGAAAGATTATGAGAATAGAGAATAACTCTAAAAAAATCCAACCATGTTCCACTGGCACGTAAGTGTGTAATTCTTGGAAGCACAGGACAAGGCTAGAATACTTAATAACTGTTTCCTAAGAGGAACATGACAAGATATTACTCAAAATAAAGATCGTAGGGATACTGGTGAATAGGTTGGCCAGTTTGGATAGCTTCATATCTCAGGTTGCGAAAGAAAGTTGGTGTGGAGATGACCATAATTTTCTAATCCTCTCTGGGTGTAGAGGAGGTGCCAGAGGATTGGAGATAGAGAAAAGAAATGTGCTTCTTCAGGAAAAGATACAAAGGACAGTCCTTGCAAATACAGGCTATTTACATTTGCACTGTCGGTGAATGAAAGTAAGACACAATTTCCAGCAGGAACAAACCAAGAGGAGTCGAGACAGCTTTGAGTTCACGAGGGAGAGTCAGCAAGGACTTAGAGGCAAGATAGGAGAGAATGCATCACCCAACAGAGAGCTGGCACAGCCTCAATAGCCCGAATAGCCTTCTTCCATCAATTGAACTTTCATCCTTCGTGTTTTGAATCCACCCAGGGTCAGAGGTGACTCTGTGATGTTCAATGTTCCTCAGATCACTGTTCTTACCACATCCTGAAATCCATATTCAGTGCCATACTGCACCATACATACACACACTCAAACCTCTCTCTCCATCAGCATCATATACACACTCTCAAACCTCTCTCTCCATCAGCATCATATACACACTCTCAAACCTCTCTCTCCATCAGCATCACACACACACTCTCAAACCTCTCTCTCCATCAGCATCATATACACACTCTCAAACCTCTCTCTCCATCAGCATCACACACACACTCTCAAACCTCTCTCTCCATCAGCATCATATACACACACTCAAACCTCTCTCTCCATCAGCATCACACACACACTCTCAAACCTCTCTCTCCATCAGCATCATATACACACTCTCAAACCTCTCTCTCCATCAGCATCACACACACACTCTCAAACCTCTCTCTCCATCAGCATCATACACACACTCTCAAACCTCTCTCTCCATCAGCATCATATACACACTCTCAAACCTCTCTCTCCATCAGCATCATATACACACTCTCAAACCTCTCTCTCCATCAGCATCATACACACACTCTCAAACCTCTCTCTCCATCAGCATCATATACACACTCTCAAACCTCTCTCTCCATCAGCATCATATACACACACTCAAACCTCTCTCTCCATCAGCATCACACACACACTCAAACCTCTCTCTCCATCAGCATCATATACACACTCTCAAACCTCTCTCTCCATCAGCATCATATACACACACTCAAACCTCTCTCTCCATCAGCATCACACACACACTCAAACCTCTCTCTCCATCAGCATCATATACACACTCTCAAACCTCTCTCTCCATCAGCATCATATACACACTCTCAAACCTCTCTCTCCATCAGCATCATATACACACTCTCAAACCTCTCTCTCCATCAGCATCATATACACACTCTCAAACCTCTCTCTCCATCAGCATCATATACACACTCTCAAACCTCTCTCTCCATCAGCATCATACACACACTCTCAAACCTCTCTCTCCATCAGCATCATATACACACTCTCAGACCTCTCTCTCCATCAGCATCATACACACACTCTCAAACCTCTCTCTCCATCAGCATCATATACACACTCTCAAACCTCTCTCTCCATCAGCATCATATACACACTCTCAAACCTCTCTCTCCATCAGCATCACATACACACTCTCAAACCTCTCTCTCCATCAGCATCATATACACACACTCAAACCTCTCTCTCCATCAGCATCATATACAAACACACAAACCTCTCTCTCCATCAGCATCATATACACACTCTCAAACCTCTCTCTCCATCAGCATCATATACACACTCTCAAACCTCTCTCTCCATCAGCATCATATACACACACTCAAACCTCTCTCTCCATCAGCATCATATACACACTCTCAAACCTCTCTCTCCATCAGCATCATATACACACTCTCAAACCTCTCTCTCCATCAGCATCATATACACACTCTCAAACCTCTCTCTCCATCAGCATCATATACACACTCTCAAACCTCTCTCTCCATCAGCATCACACACACACTCTCAAACCTCTCTCTCCATCAGCATCATATACACACTCTCAAACCTCTCTCTCCATCAGCATCATATACACACTCTCAAACCTCTCTCTCCATCAGCATCATATACACACTCTCAAACCTCTCTCTCCATCAGCATCATATACACACTCTCAAACCTCTCTCTCCATCAGCATCACACACACACACTCTCAAACCTCTCTCTCCATCAGCATCATATACAAACACACAAACCTCTCTCTCCATCAGCATCATATACACACTCTCAAACCTCTCTCTCCATCAGCATCATATACACACTCTCAAACCTCTCTCTCCATCAGCATCATATACACACTCTCAAACCTCTCTCTCCATCAGCATCATATACACACTCTCAAACCTCTCTCTCCATCAGCATCATATACACACTCTCAAACCTCTCTCTCCATCAGCATCATATACACACTCTCAAACCTCTCTCTCCATCAGCATCATATACACACACTCAAACCTCTCTCTCCATCAGCATCATATACACACTCTCAAACCTCTCTCTCCATCAGCATCATATACACACTCTCAAACCTCTCTCTCCATCAGCATCATATACACACTCTCAAACCTCTCTCTCCATCAGCATCACACACACACTCTCAAACCTCTCTCTCCATCAGCATCATATACAAACACACAAACCTCTCTCTCCATCAGCATCATATACACACTCTCAAACCTCTCTCTCCATCAGCATCATATACAAACACACAAACCTCTCTCTCCATCAGCATCATATACACACTCTCAAACCTCTCTCTCCATCAGCATCACATACACACTCTCAAACCTCTCTCTCCATCAGCATCATATACACACACTCAAACCTCTCTCTCCATCAGCATCATATACACACACTCAAACCTCTCTCTCCATCAGCATCATATACAAACACTCAAACCTCTCTCTCCATCAGCATCATATACACACACTCAAACCTCTCTCTCCATCAGCATCATATGCACACACTCAAACCTCTCTCTCCATCAGCATCATATACAAACACACAAACCTCTCTCTCCATCAGCATCATATACACACTCTCAAACCTCTCTCTCCATCAGCATCATATACACACTCAAACCTCTCTCTCCATCAGCATCGTATACCCACTCTCAAACCTTCCTCTCCATCGACATCATATGTACACACTCAAATCTCTCTCTCCATCCACACCATATATACACACTCAAACCTCTCTCTCCATCAACACCATATACACACACTCAAATCTCTCTCTCCATCAACACCATATATACACACACAAACCTCTCTCTCCATCAACACCATATGCCCACACTCAAACCTCTCTCTCCATCCACACCATATACACACACTCAAACCTCTCTCTCCATCCACACCATATACACACACTCAAACCTCTCTCTCCATCCACACCATATACACACACTCAAACCTCTCTCTCCATCCACACCATATACACACACTCAAACCTCTCTCTCCATCCACACCATATACACACACTCAAACCTCCCTCTCCATCCACACCATATACACACACTCAAACCTCTCTCTCCATCCACACCATATACACACACACTCAAACCTCCCTCTCCATCAACA
The DNA here is from genome assembly GCF_020745735.1 of Hemiscyllium ocellatum. Classification (NCBI taxonomy): domain Eukaryota; kingdom Metazoa; phylum Chordata; class Chondrichthyes; order Orectolobiformes; family Hemiscylliidae; genus Hemiscyllium; species Hemiscyllium ocellatum. Next base: position 47,450,912 of record NC_083426.1, read on the forward strand.
CCATATATACACATCAAAACTCTCTCTCCATCAACACCATATACACACAAACAAACCTCTTGCTCCATCAACACTATAAACACACGCTCAAACCTCTCCCTCCGTCGACATCATATGTACACACACAAACCTCTCTCTCCATCAACACCATTAACACACTCAAACCTCTCTCGCCATCCAAACCATATACACACACTCAATCCTCTCTCTCCATCAACACCATATACACACACACACAAACCTCTCTCTCCATCCACACCACCTCATGCTGGCTCAAAGCTGCCATGGCCACCAGTTCCACCTCATCCGCCAGCTCTTTCAACACTAACAAGAAACTTTGTTTTGGCCTTTCAGGCATTAAGTATCACAAGTTGCAATAACTCAGAGATACCCATACCCCTGTGGCGCCTTCCTCCCCTCCCCTTCCCCCTGAATCTATGCCCTCTCCTAATGTCACCTCCTGCCATGTATTTACTGTCCCTTCTGACCTCCCGCTCTCTGATGCTGAATGTTCTATAGTCAGCAAAGGTCTCAGCTTTACCCCTCTGCGTCCTACCTCCCACCCACCCCTCCCCCACCCCCCAATGAATTTTGGATACGGCATGATGTTGAACTCTTCTTGTGTCAGCTTAACCCACTTCTTTGGACAAGAGTCCTCTCCCTGTCCCACCGACCCCTTCACCCCTGTCCAATTCGCTCCCTTCACCTGGATCCCAACCCAGCCTTTTTACCTGCCCTCAATTTGTTTATCGAGAACAGTCTCCCTAATTTCTCTGACACTTTACATCAGTTTCTGAAATTCCAGTTCACGGCGTCCCCAGCCACCTCCTCTTCATCATGGACGTGCAATCCCTTTTCAGATCCATTTCTCCACATCGACCTTGAGAGACGGCCGGAACTCTCCCCACCCCCCAGCCTCCTCTGCCTGGCCAGGCTCAACCTCACTCTGAATAACTTCTTTTCTCATTCATTCATAAGCCAGCACTTATCGGCCAGAGGGCAGACAGCCACATTAGGGTGGGACTAGAGTCACGTGTAGGCCCGACCAGGTAAGGATGCCAGATTACCTTCCCGAAAGGACGTAAGTGACCAACTTGGGTTTTGTAATGTCCTTAAAGTCCGTTCACATTCCTCAGGTCAGGCGGGTAACCATGGGTACGTGTACAGGCCCTCGTTCTGCCTCTCTCTTTGTGGGGACGTGGAACATTTCGCGTTCAAGTCCTACTCCAGCCCTCACCCACAACTCAATCCCCGATATCATCAATGCTGCTTCCCTCTCTCATCTATTTTGTTTCCAATTTTCGCTCCACCCTCACCTTCACCTGGACCATCTCCGCCTGCTCCCTTTCTTTTCTCCACATCCATTTCCAACTCTGCGGTTAGGCCACCAATGTGCACTCCAAACTCACCAACTCCACAGTTATCTTGACCATACATCTTTACAATCTACTTCCTGTAAAGACTCTATTGCATTCTCCCAGTTCTTCTGTCTCCACTGCATATGTTCCCATGATGCCACCTTCCATGGGACAGGGAATGTCCACTCTCTTCCCCAACCAAGGATTCCCCAGCACTGTGGCTGACAGGGCCCTCAGCTGGGTCTGACCCATTTCCCACACTTCCACCCTCATCCTTTTCCTTCCCTCCCACAACTGCAATCAGGTTCCTGTGGTCCCACCAGCGTCCACATCCAGAGGATCATTAGGTGCCACTTCCACCACCTCCAGTGGGATACCAGACACTTTCAGCTCCCCAAACTCTCACCGCACGCACCAGATTCCCAAACTCTCACCGCAACCACCAGATTACCCCCAACTCTCACTGTGCCCACCAGATTCTCCCAAACACTCACCGCATCCACTAGATGCTCCCCAAACTCTCACCGCACCCACCAGATGCTCCCAAAACTCTCACTGCACCGAGCAGATGCTCCCCAAACTCTCACCGCACCCACTAGATTTCCCAAACACTCACCGTACCCAGATTTCCCAAACTCTCACCGCATCCACCACATTCCCCAAACTCTCATTGCATCCACCAGAACCCCCAAACTCTCACCGCACCGACCATATTCCCCAAAGTCTCAGCACACCTACCAGATTCCCCAAACTCTCACCATACCCACCAGATTCCCAAAACTCTCACCGCACCCACCACATTCCCCAAACTCTCACCGCGCCCACCACATTCCCAACTCTCACCGCGTCCATCAGATTCCCCCAACTCTCATTGCGCCCACCGGATTCTCCCACACTCTCACCGCGTCCAACGGATTCCCCCAAACTCTTGCCACACCAACCAGATTCCCTAAACTCTCACCGCACCCAAATTCCCCCAAACACTCACCGCGCCCAACCAAATTCCCCAACTACTCACCACACCCACCAGATTCCCCAAACACTCACCGCGCCTACCAGATTCCCCAAACTCTCACCGCGCCCACCAGATTCCCCAAACTCTCACCGCGCCCACCAGAGTCCCCAAACTCTCACCGCGCCCACCAGAGTCCCCAAACTCTCACCGCGCCCACCAGAGTCCCCAAACTCTCACCGCGCCCACCAGAGTCCCCAAACTCTCACCGCGCCCACCAGAGTCCCCAAACTCTCACCGCGCCCACCAGAGTCCCCAAACTCTCACTGCACTCACCAGACTACACCCAACTCTCACTGCGCCCACACCAGAATCTCCCAAACTCTCACTGCACCCACCAGATTCCCCCCAAACTCTCACCGCACCCACCAGATTCCCCCAACTCTCACCGCACCCACCAGATTCCCCCAACTCTCACCGCACCCACCAGATTCCCCCAACTCTCACCGCACCCACCAGATTCCCCCAACTCTCACCACAGCCACCAGATTCCCCAAAATCTCACCACGTCCAACAGATTCCCCCAACTTTCACCGCGAGCACCAAATTTTCCCAAACCCTCACCAGCCCACCAGATTCCCCCAAACACGCACCGTGCCGAGATCCCCCAAACTCTCACTGCATCCACCAAATTCCCCCAAACACTCAACGCGCCCACTAGATTCACCAAACACTCACCGCGCCCACCACATTCCCCCCAACTCTCACCGCGTCCACCAAATTCACCCAAACTCTCACTGCACCCATAGATTCCCCCCAACTCTCACTGTGCCCACATCAGATTCTCCCAGACTCTCACCGCACCCACCAGATTCCCCCAAACTCACACCGTGCTCAGATCCCTCAAAATCTCACCGCGTCGACCCGATTCCCCCAAACTCTCACCACACCCACCAGATTCCCCAAAGTCTCACTGCGCCCACCAGATTCCTCAAATTCTGACCGCACCAACCAGATTCCCTAACTCTTACCGTAGCCACCAGATCCAAACTCTTGTGTGCCCACCAGATTCCTCTCCCCCCCCCCCGCAATTCCCACCAGAACCCCAAAAAATGGGTTTCCCAATTATTTCAACAGGCAAAGTCAGCTGACTTGAGGGGGTTCCTGGTTGAATAGCCACTCTGTACCAGAGTGAGTAATCTCAGCCAGCATATCACCGGGTGAGGGTGAGGGTTAGTGATATTGCCTCCTGCCAGCCAGCCACTTCAGTTTGGAAGCAGCTCTCTGTGCTTTTGGGGAGGTCACTGGGTCAGGCCAGACTGGGTTCACCCCACCCTGTTGATACCGCTGTTAGAAGAGGATGGGGGAGAGAGAACAGAATCACTTTCAGTTTCGAAAGGAAGTGAGCTGCTGGGTGGGAAAGAAAATACTAACTAAGGCCGTACAAACAAAAGACAGAGAAACTTAGCCAGGGGCTCAAAGTGAGCTGTCAAGCGGAAATCTCACCTTTGCTAATCGTGTCTCCCGTCAGGTAGCTCCCCCTCCCTCCTGCTACTCCAATTTATTGCTTTGCGTCTCACTAACCCAATGGGACTTTCCAGGACCCTCCTGAAGAAGTCTGAAGCCTGACTTACCTGTCCGGCTGTACACACACACACACACGGAACAGCTGGAAGGAAACACAGAGAGCAGCAAGTTCAAGCCTTTTCTGCTGAATTCACCTCCAGTCTCTTTCACAGCCTTTGGTGTGGACCAGGGAGGAATCTCCCACAGACAGTGGGGGAGTTTGGGCCGGCTCCAGGTCCAGCTGTGCCCCTGGGCTGGGGTCCCTCTGCCAGCAGTGAGGGAACTGCTGCTGTCCAGCCGCTAGCTGTGCGCGGAGCCATTGCCTGTGTGAGCGAGAGCACGTACAGCGTCTCCAGGCTGGCTCAGCGCTAGACACACAGCAGCAGCGTTCACACTCTCACACACACACACTCACACACAGACACTCACTCACACAGATACACTCACTAACACACAAACACATTCACACAGACACACTCTCAGACCCACTCACTCACACAGATACACTCACTCACACACAAACACATTCACACAGACACACTCACTCTCACAGACACTCACGCACAGACACACTCTCGAACACACTCACTCACTCTCACAGACACTCACTCACACACACACACTAACAAGCACACTCTCACTCTCACAGACACTCACACACACACACTAACAAGCACACTCTCACTCTCACAGACACTCACACTCACAGACACACTCACTCTCACACACACACTCACTTCCTAACACATTCTCACACACACTCACACAAACACACTCACCCACACAAACACACTCACTCACACACACACAGGAGCAACATCTGCAGGAACGGAGTGTAGAACAGGGCTCAGAGTAAAACAGGAGTTATCTCCCCCAAACCCAGCCCTGAACAGGGGGTATCTACCCCAAACCCAGCCCCGAACAGGGGGTATCTACCCCAAACCCAGCCCCGAACAGGGGGTATCTACCCCAAACCCAGCCCCGAACAGGGGGGTATCTCCCCCCAAACCCAGCCCCGAACAGGGGGGTATCTACCCCAAACCCAGCCCCGAACAAGGGGGTATCTCCCCCCAAACCCAGCCCCGAACAGGGGGGTATCTACCCCAAACCCAGCCCCGAACAGGGGGGTATGTCCCCCAATCCCAGCCCCGCACAGGGGGGTATCTACCCCAAACCCAGCCCCGAACAGGGGGGTATCTACCCCAATCCCAGCCCCAGCAACCCAGCCCTAGCTCCGCACATGGGGTATCAAAACATGACCCTGTACCCCAAACACAGCCCAGCACAGGGGGGTATGTACACCAACACCAGCACTGCACAGGGGGTACCTAGCCAACCCCCAGCCCTGCAAAGGAGGGTATCTACACCAACCCAACCCCACACAGGGGGTATCTACACCAATCCAACCCCACACAGGGGGTATCTGCACCAACCCCAGCCCCACACAGAGGGGTATCTACACCAATCCAACCCCACACAGGGGGTATCTGCACCAACACCAACCCCAGACAGAGGGGTATCTACCCCAATCCCAGCCCCTGAAACCCAGCCCTAGCCCTGCACATGGGGTATCAACACCAGCCCCTGTACCCCAAACCCAGCCCAGCACAGGGGGGTATCTACCCCATCCACAGGCCCGCTCAGGGGGGTATCTACACCAACCCCAGCCCCACACAGGGGTGTATCTACTTCAGCCCCAGCCCCACACAGAGGGGTATCTATACCAGCCCCAGCCACACACAGGGGGGTATCTACACCAACTCCTTCCCCACACAGGGGGGTATCTACACCAACTCCTTCCCCACACAGGGGGGTATCTACACCAACCCCAGCCCCACACAGGGGGGTATCTACACCCACCCCAGCCCCACACAGAGGGGTATCTACACCCACCCCAGCCCTGCACAGGGGGTATCTACACCAACCCCAGCCCCACACAGAGGGGTATCTATGCCAACTCCAGCCCCACACAGGGGTATCTACACCAGCCCCAGCCCTGCACAGGGGGGTATCTACACCAACCCCAGCCCCACACAGAGGGGTATCTACACCAGCCCCAGCCCTGCACAGAGGGGTATCTATGCCAATCCCAGCCCCGCACAGAGGGGTATCTACACCAACTCCTGCCCCACACAGAGGGGTATCTACACGCACCCCAGCCCTGCACAGAGGGGTATCTATGCCAATTCCAGCCCCACACAGAGGGGTATCTACACCAGCCCCAGCCCCACACAGAGGGGTATCTACACCAGCCCCAGCACCGCACAGGGGGGTATCTACACCAACCCTAACACTGCACAGGGGGGTATCTGCACCAGCCCCAGCCCTGCACATGGGGGTATCTACACCAACTCCAACACTGCACAGGGGGGTATCTACAGCAACCCAGCCCTGCACATGGGGAGTATCTACACCAACCCCAAACCCGCACAGGGGGGTATCTATACCAACCCCAGCCCCGCTCAGGGCGGTATCTACACCAACACGCCCCGCACAGGGGGGTATCTATACAATCCCAGCCCCGCACAGAGGGGTATCTACACCAACCCCAGCCCCACACAGAGGGGTATCTACACCAGCCCCAGCACCGCACAGGGGGGTATCTACACCAACCCCAACACTGCACAGGGGGGTATCTGCACCAGCCCCAGCCCTGCACAGGGGGGTATCTACACCAACTCCAACACTGCACAGGGGGGTATCTACAGCAACCCAGCCCTGCACATGGGGAGTATCTACACCAACCCCAAACCCGCACAGGGGGGTATCTATACCAACCCCAGCCCCGCTCAGGGCGGTATCTACACCAACACGCCCCGCACAGGGGGGTATCTATACAATCCCCAGCCCAGCACAGAGGGGTGTTTACACCAACCCCAGCCCTGCACAGGGGGTATCTACCCCAATCCCAGCACCTGCACCCCAGCCCCAGCGCAGGGTGGTATCTGCACCAACCCCAGCCACGCACATGGGGTGATCTACACCAATCCCAGCCCTGAACAGGGGGGTATCCACCCCAATCCCAGCCTTGAACAGGGGGGGTATCTATCCCAATCCCAGCCCCAAACAGGGGGGTATCTACTCCTACCCCATCTCTGCATGGTGGGTATCTTCACCAGGGATATCTTTATCTGCTCTACCCAAAGCTACACCTGTCTGTCCTATAATTCTCGTTCACATTTATATCCCATATTTAACGTATTTGAACCTTTCATTGGTGGTCCCTTGTAGATGAGGATGTACCTCTTCCACTCTCAGGGTGAATCTATAGGTGGCAGTACAGACCAATGCGGCTGCAGCAGGCTGTGTTTCACGTGGGGCAGAAGGTGGTCGTGGGAAGTTGTGGGTGATAATTTGGTGTGGCAGTGAACTCTTTTTGCTGTTTATACCCGGCTTCCACTTCGTACTGAGTGTCCAAGTGCTCGACCCCCTCCCCAATCCCCCTCCTCCACTTTTGGTGGGGGGTGGGGGGGGGGGAAAATCAGTGATTCCCAGGTGTCTGTGGGAATGCCGCTCTTCCCCAGTGAGGCCTTGAGGGTATCCCTGAAGCGGTTCCTCTGTCCACCTGGGGCTTGCCTGCCGTTTCGGAGCTGGGAGTCCAGCACCTGCCTGGGGAATCTCATGTCAGTCATGGGAATGGTGTGCCCAGCCCATCACAACCGATGGAGTGGGGGGCGGGAATCAGTGCTTCAATGCTGAGGATGTTGTGTATCTTTCTTCCCAGAGGATTCACAGGTAGTGTTTGCTGTAGACAGTCCACGTCTCAGAGCCATAGCAGAGTGCAGGGACCCCCCCAGCTCTGTAAACCATGAGCTTGGGATTGGATCTGACACTGTTGTGCTTGAACACCCTTTTCCTCACGCAGCCAAAGACTGCACTAGCACACAGAGCTTTTCACAGAACATATTTTCTACTGCAACACTGCTACATTTAAACTAAGTAGCGGGGGGGAGGGGACAAACTGGATGTTTAAAAAAGAAGTTGAAGGGAAAGTTAGAACAAGAGAAGTCAAGAAAGACAACTGTATCAATGAGGCAGAAAACTCGGAAAGGGATCATGCTGTAAGGTTGAGTGAAATAGGGGTTGATGGGAAGGGTGAGGGCATTAACAAATTAAAAATACTGTATATGAACGCAAGAAGCAATAGATGGATGAGCTTGAGGCTCTTTTGGAAATTGGCAGATACGATATTGTGGGGATAACTGAGACGTGGCTTCAAGTGGACAGAGCTTGGGAAATGAATATTCAAGGCAACACGTGCTATCGTAGGGACAGACTGACGGCAGAGGGGGTGGGGTGGCCTTGTTGGTAAGGGAGGATATTCAGTCCCTTGCGAGGGGGAACTAGAGTCAGGGGATGTAGAGTCAGTGTGGATAGAGCTGCGAAATACTAAGGGTAAAAAGACCCTCTTGGGAGTCATCTACAGGCCCCCAAACAGTAGTCTGGATGTCGGATGTAAGATGAATCAGGAGCTGAAATTGGCCTGTCACAAAGATGTTACTACAGTTGTTATGGGGGATTTTAACATGCAGATAGACTGGGAGAATCAGGATGGTATTGGACCTCAAGAAAGAGACTTTGTGGAGTGCCTCAGAGATGGATTCTTAGAGCAGCTGGTGCTGGAGCCGACCAGGGAGAAGGCAATTCTGGATCTGGTATTGAGTAACGAACCAGAATTGGTCAGGGACCTCGAAGTGAAGGAGCCATTGGGAAGTAATGACCATAATACATTAAGCTTCAATCTGCAATTTGAGAGGGAGAGGGTACAGTCGGAAGTGACAGTACTTCTGTTGAATAAAGGGAACTATGGAGCTATGAGGGAGGAGCTGGCCAAAGTTCAATGGTGCAATACCTTAGCAGGGATGACCGTGGAGCAACAATGGCGGATATTTCTGTGTATAATGCAGAAGTTGCAGGATCAGTACATTACTAAAAGGAAGAAAGATCCCAGGAGGAGGCATGGGCGGCCGTGGCTGACGAGGGAAGTTAAGAAACATATAAAGTTAAGAGAAAAGGTATAACATAGCAAAGATAAGTGGGAAAACTGAGGACTGGGAAGCTTTTAAAGAGCAACAGAGGATTACTAAGAAGGAAATACGCAGAGGAAAAATGAGGTATGAAGGTAAACTGGCCAATAATATAAAGGAGGATAGTAAAAGATTTTTTAAGTATGTGCAAGGCAAAAAAATGGTTAGGACTAAAATTGGGCCCTTGAAGACAGAAACAGGGGAATATATTATGGGGAACAAAGAAATGACAGAAGAATTAAATTGGTACTTCAGATCTGTGTTCACTGGGGAAGACACAAGCAATCTCCCTGAGGTAACAGTGGTTGAAGGACCTGAACTTAAGGGAATCTATATTTGCCAGGATTTGGTGTTGGAGAGACTGTTAGGTCTGAAGGTTGATAAGTCCCTGGGGCCTGATAGTCTACATCCCAGGGTACTGAAGGAGGTGGCTCTGGAAATCGTGGATGCGTTGGTGATTATTTTCCAGAGTTCGATAGATTCGGGGTCGGTTCCTGAGGATTGGAGGGTGGCTAATGTTATTCCACTTTTTAAGAAAGGTGGGAGAGAGAAAGCAGGAAATTATAGACCAGTTAGTCTGACCTCAGTGTTGGGAAAGATGCTGGAGTCTATTATAAAGGATGAAATTACGGCACATCTGGATAGTAGTAACAGGATAGGTCAGAGTCAGCATGGATTTATGAAGGGGGAATCATGCTTGACTAATCTTCTTGAATTTTTTGAGGATGTAACTCTGAAGATGGATGGGGGAGATCCAGTAGATGTAGTGTACCTGGACTTTCAGAAAGTTTTTGATAAAGTCCCCCACAGGAGGTTAGTGAGTAAAATTAGGGTGCATAGTATTGGGGGCAAAGTACTAGATTGGATTGAAAGTTGGTTGGCTGATAGGAAACAAAGGATAGTGATAAACGGCTCCATTTCAGAATGGCAGGCAGTGACCAGTGGGGTACCGCAGGGATCTGTGCTGGGACCACAGCTTTTTACAATATATGTTAATGATATAGAAGATGGTATCAGCAATAACATTAGCAAATTTGCTGATGATACAAAGCTAGATGGCAGGGTGAAATGTGATGAGGATGTTAGGAGATTACAGGGTAACCTGGACAAGTTAGGTGAGTGGGCAGATGCATGGCAGATGCAGTTTAATGTGGATAAATGTATGGTTATCCACTTTGGTGGCAAGAACAGGAAGGCAGATTACTACCTCAATGGAATCAATTTAGGTAAAGGGGCAGTACAGAGAGATCTTGTACACCAGTCAATGAATAAAAAATGAGGTCTGCAGATGCTGGAGATCACAGCTGAAAATGTGTTGCTGGTCAAAGCACAGCAGGCCAGGCAGCATCTCAGGAATAGGGAATTCGACGTTTCGAGCATAAGCCCTTCATCAGGAAGTCAATGAAGGCAAGCATGCAGGTACAGCAGGTAGTGAAGAAGGCTAATAGCATGCTGGCCCTCATAACAAGAGGCATTGAATATAGAAGCAAAGAGGTGCTTCTGCAACTGTACAGGGCCCTGGTGAGACCACCCCTGGAGTATTGTATGCAGTTCTGGTCTCCAAATTTGAGGAAAGACATTCTGGCTATTGAGGGAGTGCAGTGTAGGTTCACGAGGTCAATTCCTAGAATGGCGGGATTACCTTACACTGAAAGACTGAAGCGACTGGGCTTGTATACCCTTGAGTTTAGAAGCCTGAGAAGGGATCTGATTGAGACATATAAGATTATGAAAGGATTGGACACTCTGGCAGCAGGAAACATGTTTCCGCTGACGGGCGAGTGCCGAACCAGAGGACGCAGCTTAAAAATACGGGGTAGACCATTTAGGACAGAGATGAGGAGAAACTTCTTCACCCAGAGAATGGTGGCTGTGTGGAATGCTCTGCCCCAGAGGGCAGTGGAGGCCCAGTCTCTGGATTCATTTAAGAAAGAGTTGGATAGAGCTCTCACGGATAGTGGAATCAAGGGTTATGGAGATCAGGCAGGAAGAGGATACTAATTAGGAATGATCAGCCATGATCATATTGAATGGCGGTGCATGCTCAAAGGGCTGAATGGCCTACTCCTGCACCTATTGTCTATTGTCTATATGGAGGACAATACATCATAGCTCATTGGAAATGATTGGCAACAAAGACACCAAAGAACTGTGGACACTGGGAAACAGAAATAAGAACAGAAACTGCTGGAGAAACTCAACAGAGCTGACAGCATCAATGGAGAGAAAGCAGAGTTAATGTTTCGGGTCCAGTGACCCTTCTTCAGAACTGGAGTTGTGTTGGTATTTTTACAGAAGATGGGGTTAGGAGAGAGGAGTAAATGACAGGAAGGGATGGAGCCCAGAGAGAGAGAAAACAGCAGTTGGACAGACAAACCAGTGGATAAAGATCTGTTTGGGAGAACAAATGGCTGCTGATGAAGACTATGAGTAGTTGTAGCTGCAATGGGTTGGTCTGTGGTAGCAGCCCATGTGATGACCAGGCCTGGTGTGTGGGGGTTGGGGGAAGGACAGAGGAGAGGGTGATCATGCCCTAAAATTGTTGAAGGCTGCAGCATTTTCTTTCTCTTGGCCTCCCTACAATCAGATCTGAAGAAGGGTCACTGGAGCCGAAACATTAACTCTGCTTTCCCTCCACAGATGCTGCCAGACCTGTTTGAGTTTTTCTAGCAATTTCTGTGATTAGCAACAAAAGGTCGGTTTTATAGAATATCTTTGAAAGTAGTTGAGGCAGCAGTGGAGTGAATGCCGGAGGGACGGAGGGAGGGAATTCCAGAGTTTAAACCTCAACAGCTGAAGGCCACAGGTTTGGAGCAATTAACCCAGGAATGTTCAAGAGGAAAGAATTAAAGATGATCAGGGCTCCTCAAGGAAGGCTGTTGGGATAGAGAGCGGAATGGGCAGGTGGGAATGATAATGGGGATTTGAAAATTGAAGCACAAAGGATTAGGATAGAGCAACAAGTCTGGGGTGGTGAAAGACTGCAAAGTGGCTGTAGAATGTCAATAACTGCAGGTTGATATTGGGTGGAAGTTAGAAGCTTGGCCAGAACAGCATTGTAATAGTGAAGAGCAAGATGACAAAGGTGAGGCTGAGGGTTTCAGCTGTGAACAAATTGAGCAGGAGGAGGAGATTAGATTAGATTCCCTACAGTGTGGAAACAGGCCCTTTGGCCCAAAAAGTTCACACTGACCCTCCGAAGAGCAACCCACCCAGACCCATTTCCCTCTGTCTAATGCACCTGATACTATGAGCAATTTAGCATGGCCAGTTCACCCAACCTGCACATCTTTGGACTGTGGGAGAAAACTGGGGCACCTGGAGGAAACCCACACAGACATCAGGGAGAATGTGCAAACTCCACACAGACAGTCACCCGAGGCTGGAATTGAACCTGGGACCCCAGTGCGGTGAGGCAGCAGTGCTAACTGCTGAGCTACCATGCCACCCCATGGAAGTTGAAAGTGCAGGTGTATGATTGGAAATGCATCTCTGGGTCAAACATGGCATCACATTTGTAAAGGGTTGTTCATGCAATCATTAATACAAACTCGACACCATGATCTTTACACTAACCCACATCAATCAAAGGGCATCTGCACCAACTCACATTAACCTCGGGATGTTAACTTTTCATTGTCTCAGTGACCAAAAGGGGGGGCTGCTGCAAGCTTCTTTTACCACCAACGTAACATTTTGATTTTCTGTGCTAATGATGTGGGAAAGTATTTAATTAGGGGAGTGGGAATTACAATGCTATAACACAGGAACTGCGGAGCATACACTGGGAGCAGATATTCTCAGGGAAATGCACACAGAAATGTGGAGGCTGTTTAGGGAATACTTGCTGTGAGTACTGGTTAGGTTTATCCCATTGAGGCAAGGAAGGGACAGTGGGGTGAAGGAACCTTGGATGACAAAAGATGTGAAACGTTTGGTCAAGAGGAAGAAGGAAGCTTACTTCAGGTTGAGGAGACAAGGGTCAGACAGGGCTCTAGAGGGTTATAAGGTAGCCAGGAAGGAACTGAAGAATGGACTTAAGAGAGTTAGAAGGGGGCATGAGAAAGCTTTAGCAGGTAGGATTAAGGAAAACCCCAAGGCATTCTATACTTATGTGAGAAACAAGAGGATGGCCAGAGTAAGGGTAGAGCCGATCAGGGATAGTGGAGGGAACTTGTGCCTGGAGTCAGAGGAGGCAGGGGAGGTCCTTAATGAATACTTTGCCTCAGTATTCACTACTGAGAGGGGCCTTGATGTTTCTGAGGATGGTGTGAAATGGGCTGAAACGCTTAAACAGGTTGATGTTAAGAAGGAAGATGTGCTAGAAAGTTTGGAAAACAGAGATAGATATGTCCCCTGGACCAAACAGGATATACCCAAGGTTACTACAGGAAGTGAGGGGAGAAATTGCTGTGCCTTTGGCGATGATCTTTGTGTCCTCACTGTCCACTGGAGTAGTACCAAATGGTTGGAGGGTGGCAAAGGTTATTCCTTTGTTCAAGAAAGGAATTAGGGATAATCCTGGGAATTACAGACCAGTCAGTTTTATGTTGGCAGGGGACAAATTATTGGAGAGGATTCTGAGAGACAGGATTGATGATTGCTTGGAAAACCATAGTTTGATTCGAGGTAATCAGCATGACTTTGTGAGGGACAGGCCATACCTCACAAACGTTATTGAATTCTTTGAAGATATGACAAAACACATTGATGAAGGTAGAGCAGTGGATATGATGTACATAGATTTTAGCAAGGCTTTTTATAAGGTTCTCGATGGTAGGTTCATTCAGAAAGTAAGGAGCCATGGGATATAGGAAAGGTTTCCTGTCTGGATACGGAATTGACTGGCCCATAGAAGACAGAGAGTGGTAGTAGATGGAAAGTATTCAGCCTTGGGCTCGGTGACCAGTGGTGTTCCACAGGAATCTGTTCTGGGACCTTTACTCTTTGTGATTTTTATAAATGACTTGGATGAGGAAGTGGAAGGGTGGGTTAGTAAGTTTGCTGATGACACGAAGGTTGGTGGACTTATGGATAGAGTGGAGGGCTGTTGTAGGTTGCAATAGGACATTGACAGGATGCAGAGCTTGGCTAAGAAGTGGAAGATATAGTTCAACCTGGAAAAGTGCAAAGTGATTCATTTTGGAAGGTCAAATTTGAATGCAGAATACGGTCAAAGACAGGATTCTTGGCAGTGTGGAGGAACAGAGGGATCTTGGGGTCCACATCCATAAATCCCTCAAAGTTGTCACCCAAGTTGATAAGGTTGTTAGGCAGGCGTATGGTGTGTTAGCTTTCATTAGCAGGGGTATTGAGTTTAAGAGCCGCAAGGTTATGCTGCAGCTCTATATAAAACCCTGCTCAGACTACACTTGCAATACTGCGTTCAGTTCTGGTCGCCTCATTATAGAAATGATCTGGAGGCTTTAGAGAGGATCCAGAGATTTACCAGGATGCTGCCTGGACTGGAGGGCATGTCTTAAGAAGAAAGGTTGAGGGAGCTAGGACTTTTCACATTGGAGTGAAGAAGGATGAGATGTAACTTGATAGAGGTGTACAAGATGATGAGAGGCACATATAGAGTGGATAGCTAGAGACTTTATCCCAGTGTGGAAATGTCTATCATGAGTGGATATAATTTTAAGGTGATTGGAGGAAGTTTCGGGGAGATGTCAGAGGTCTGTTCTTTGCACAGAGTGGTGGGTGCGTAGAATGCACTGCCAGCAGGTAGTAGAGTCAGAGACATTAGGGACATTTAAACAACACTTAGATAGGTACATGGATGACAGTAAAATGAAGGGTATTTAGATTAGTCTGATCTTAGAGTAGGATAAAATTCCAGCACAGCATGGTGGGCTAAAGGACCTGTACCATGCTGTTCTGTTCTACGCTGTAGAGTTAAATAACTTGTGAGAGAGCTGTGCAAGCAGCTGTGTAGACTGAGACAAAAGTTAGGGATCAGTAAATGATACAGAATATTGAAGTAGAGGCAGGAATAGAGCAGACTGAGCTACCTAGTGTAGGAGATAAGCTAATGATGAAGATTAAACCCACAAACTCATTGGATAGGACCTTATGAGGAAGTAATGATTTATGAGAAAATGCGATAGCCTTCAGTCACACTTTTGCTAACTTGTAGTTGGCTGCCAGATGCATATGGACTGGCCTTTGACCTTCTCTCTTTTATTGGTGGAGCCATGAGATGTAGGAGCAGAAGATGGCCATTTGGCCCATCAAATCTGCTCACCATTCAATGCAATCATAGCTGATCTGATAATCCTCAATTGTACTTTCCTGCCTTTTCCCCATAATCTTTGATTCCCTTAATGTTTAAAAATGTGTCTACCTCGGCCTTGAATATACTTAATCAGCCAGCATTAGCAGCTCTCTGCACTAACATACTCCACAGATTCCACTGTCCTCATACAGAAGAAGTTCCTGAAGTTTGCCTGAGAGAGATAGTATGCCCTCTGGTCCTAGGCTTTCCCACAAGGTGAAACAACTTTTCCACATCAACCCTGTCAAATCCCAAGACTCTCAGATGTTTCAGGAAGGTCTCCTCTCGTTCTTCTAAACTCCGAGTACAAGGGCAACTTACTCAACCTCTCCTCATAAAACAGTCCCTCCTTATCCAGGATCAACCCAGTGAACCTTCTTTGGATTACCTCCAATGCCAATAACTCTTTCCTTGTCTAACTAGTGCCTTGTATATTTTTAGCAAGACTTCCCTGTTTTATATTCTAATCACTTTACCATAAAGATCGTCATTCTATTTGCCTTCTGTATTAACCGTTGAAGTTGGATGCTAGCTTTTTGTCTTCGTGCACAAGGGCATCAAAATCATTGTGTGCTGCAGCTTTCTGCTGTTTTTTTTCCAATTAAATAATATTCAGCTCTTCTGTGCTTCCTGCCAAAGTGCATAACCTCACATTTACCCACATTATATTCCATCTCCAAGTCTTGCCCACTTGCTTAACCCATTTGTATCCCTCAGTTGATTCATTGTATCATCTCTATGCTTGCATTCCTATCTTTTCTGGTCATCCACTAACTTGGCTACAGTAGCTTCACTTCCTTCATATAAGTCATTAATATATATTGTAAATCATTGTGGCCCCAACACTTATCCCTGTGGCACTCCATAAGTTAAAGATTGTCATCCTGAAAATGTTCCCTGTGTTGCAACTGTCTGCTTTCTATTAGCTTCCCCCTTCCAGAAGCCAGGCTAACTCAGCTTGTTTGTATTATTTATTTCTATATGCCCTGCTATTAAATCCTTTATAAATAGATTCCAACATTTTCTCAATGACACGTGTTAAGATAATTGGGTTATATTAACTTTTTTTAACTATTCTCCCTTCTTTTTTTTAAATATGGTGTTACACTGGCAGTTTTCCAATCCTCTGGGATTTTTTCGTTACTTTACTGCCTTTGTAATCCAGGATGTAACCCATCCGCTCTGGGTACTTACCAGCTTTTAGTTTCATTAGTTTCCATTATACTTTTCTCTGTGATAGTTATTGAGTTTATTTCCTCTCCCGTTTAGCCCTTTATTATTTAGTATTTTCAGAATACTATTAATGTCTTCTACCGCGAAGATTGTTGCAAAGTATTTATTGAAATCTCTGCTTTTAAGGTTTCCTCTCATTATTTCCTCACTCTCATTCTCTAAGGGGCCTATGCTGACTTTGGCCTTTCTCTTCCTTTTTCCATATTTAAAGAAGCTCTTCCTGTTCATTTTTATTTTACTTGTTAATCTCTACCATTAGTTCATTGTCTCCATTATTATTTATTGTCATCATTTGTCGGCTTTTAAAACTTGCTCAATCCTCTGATTTACCAATAATCGTTGTCACAATGTGTGCTTTTTCTTTCAATTTGACACTTTTCTTAACTTGCCAGTTTAACCA
This sequence comes from Hemiscyllium ocellatum, assembly GCF_020745735.1. Lineage (NCBI taxonomy): Eukaryota > Metazoa > Chordata > Chondrichthyes > Orectolobiformes > Hemiscylliidae > Hemiscyllium > Hemiscyllium ocellatum. Next base: position 47,467,725 of record NC_083426.1, read on the forward strand.
TCATCAGTTTATTTCCTTCCTGGAATTCATCTTCCTCACCAGGATATCTCTTTTCTATGGGTCAAGATCTATTTTCTTAAACATCCGCCATTGTTCCTCAACTTTCTTTTCTGTCAAATTCCTTTCCCAGTCACCTTCAGCCCACTCTGCCCTATGTTATTACCTCCTATTAAGTATAACATTTACCTTGGACCGAAGTTTCTCATTCTCAAACTGAATGCTAAATTCTACCATGTTATGGTCACTGTTCCCTACTGGTATAATTTAATCTGAGACCATTTATAAAATTGCCTCATTACACATTACCAAATCCAAAATAGCCTTCTCCCTGGTTGAATTCATAACATATCATTTTAGGAAGCTATCCCAAACTATCTCTGAGTTCTTCCTGATAGCAACCTTTCACGATTTGACCTTCTGGATCCACCTGAAAATGGAAGTCACCTACGTTTAATACACTGTCTCTTTTTTAAAGTATGCCATCATTATCTCCTGATTTAATTCCCTGTCATAGAGGTTTACAGCACAGAAAACAGAATAATGGTCTTTGGAGTGCTATATTGGATGCCAATAGACGTAAGAAAACTCAGAAGTGAAAAGTGAATGGGATCTGGTGTGAGTAAGATCAAGGGCTTTGGAGTTTTTGGATCAAGTTTACGCAGGATAAAAGTTGAAAGGCCAGCCAGGAGTGTACTGAAATATTCAAGTCTGAAGCATATAAAGACATAGGTGAGAGTCTTAGTAACAGAAGAGCTTTGTGTGTGTGTGTGTGTGTGTGTGTGTGTGTGGGGGGGGGGGGGGGGGGGAGTGGAATTGGGGAACATCATGGAAATAGAAAAAGTCAATCTTAGTGAACATACAAATATGTGGTTGATAGCTCATATACAGTAGAATATCTCACTAAGATTGCAAACAGTCTTATCAAGCCTTAATATGGAAATGCCGTTGTTGGACTGGGATGGACAATGTCAGAAGTCACATGACACCAGGTTATAGTCCAACAAATTTATTTGAAAGCACAAATTCTCTGAGCATTGCCCCTTTGTCAGGTAAAGTGTTGAGAGGCAGATAGGCCTCTCCGCTATAATTTTGTGCTTATGTGCCTCTCTCCACGTCATTTGACAAAGAAGAAGTGCTCAGATTTGAAATTTCATATAAACCTGTTGGACTATAACATGGTGGGTCATGTGACTTCTGATCTTGTTAAACCTTGGACAACTGTCAAAATGGGATGAAATTGGAAACCAAGAAACGGAGTTTGTGGTGGAAGCTGAAGACAATGGCATCAATCTCCCTGATGCTTATTGGCAGGAACTTTCTCCTTCTTCAGTCATGAATGTTGGACAAACTGATAAGTTACCAATGTGTAGGAACCCAGGAGAGGCAGGGGTGAAGTGCAGCTGGCGTACAATGTTACTGTTTTGGATGGAGTCACTAATTGCAGCATGTAGATGAGAAATTGGAGGAGATAGGATAGATCCTCAGTGGACATCAAAGTTAATGGCATTGGACCATGGGACTTCTACTCCAGCCCTGAATTTAGCCCTGAATGTCTCTTAATGTTAGAGGGTGTTTACCAGATGAATCATTTATTGTCACATGTATTCAATATAAAATACAGTTAAAAGCATGTACCATTGCCATGCATAGGCACTATTCACATTAACTTAGAATAAAGTTTGTAAAAAAAAACTTAAAAGAGAGTCCAACCTTTCCTTCTCTGTTGATACAGTCCTGCTCTGAGCTACACCAGCACATGCCATGCCCCCACCAGAGTGCCAAACCAGGCTTCCCAGCCCACATCATGCCACATCAGGCCTCCTACTTTCCATGGTTCCTTTATTAGGTTCAGTTGGTTAACTAATGAAAGGGGGAGAGTCACAATGTCAGTTGATTGGATATTCACAATCATAGTAACAAAGATGTCCAGAAGCTCTTTGCTCTTATTGTTGGACGTGAGGATAAAGAAAACATGGGCAAAGGGTTTAGGTAGGCAGGTTACATCAGAGAAAAGAAACCAATGGTTATCTTTATATTCCAAGATTATCAAAGACTAGAGAGCAGTTTTAGCACACAAGGACAGGAGCTCACAGAGTTTTACGTAGACCGTCCGAACCTAGCAGTGAGTGGCTAAACAGCTGTATGTGATTTCCCTTCTATTATTTCCTAAAAACTTCAAGTAGCCATTGGGTACAGAACTGGCTCAAAGACAGAGGGTGGTGGTGGTGGTGGAGGGTTGCTTTTCAGACTGGAGGCCTGTGACCAGTGGAATGCCACAAGGATTGGTGCTGGGTCCTCTACTTTTCATCATTTACATAAATAATTTGGATGAGAGCATAAGAGGTACAGTTAGTAAGTTTGCAGATGACACCAAAATTGGAGGTGCAGTGGACAGCGATTACAATGGTATCTTGATCAGATGGTCCAATGGGCTGAGAAGTGGCAGATAGAACTTAGTTTAGATAAATGTGAGGTGCTGCATTTTGGGAAAGCAAATCTTAGCAGGACTTATACACTTAATGGTAAGGTCCTAGGGAGTGTTGCTGAACCAAGAGACCTTGGAGTGCAGGTTCATAGTTCCTTGAAAGTGGAGTTGCAGGTAGATAGGATAGTGAAGAAAGCGTTTGGTATGCTTTCCTTTATTTGTCTGAGTATTGAGTACGGGAGTTAGGAGGTCATGTTACGGCTGTACAGGACATTGGTTAGGCCACTGTTGGAATATTGCGTGCAATTCTGGTCTCCTTCCTATTGGAAAGATGTTGTGAAACTTGAAAGGGTTCAGAAAAGATTTACAAGGATGTTACCAGGATTGGAGGATTTGAGCTATCGGGAGAGACTGAACAGGCTGGGGCTGCTTTCCCTGGAGCGTCGGAGGCTGAGGGGTGACCTTATAGAGGTCTACAAAATCATGAGGGGCATGGATAGGATAAATAGACAGTCTTTTCCCTGAGATGAGGGGAGGGGGAATCTAGAAATAGAGGGCATAGGTTTAGGGTGAGAGGGGAAAGATATAAAAGAGACCTAAGGGGCAACTTTTTCACAAAGAGGGTGGTATGTGGATGGAATGAGCTGCCAGAGGATGTGGTGGAGGCTGGTACAGTTGTAACATTTAAAAGGTATTTGGATGGGTATATGAATAGGAAGGGTTTGGAGGGATATGGGCTGGGTGCTGGCAGGTGGGACTAGATTAGGTTGGGATATCTGGTCGGCATGGACGGGCTGGACTGAAGGGTCTGTTTCCATGTTGTACATCTCTATGACTCTATCCTGTATCATGTTAAGATGCGAAGTTGCTGTGTTTTAATTTTGCCCCTTGTAATTACTCTTTAGAGGAACCCAATTCAGCAAGCAGGAGATCAAATCTGGATAAGACAGAGGCTAGTACTGGAGCAGTTAACAGTAGTCATTCTTCAACTTGATTTCAAGGGCTATTTACGGCAAAGTAATAGAGAGCTCGGTCAATATTAATATTAATGTTGATGTGTGGTGACATGTAATTGTGCCCTTAGTATCCTAAGTGACCTGTAGTTTGTGTCTTGTGGCAGACCTTTGACACATATTGCTTGGAACATGGAACATATTGTGAAAGAGACAGCAGGAAAGTGGATTTTCAGAATCAGTTACAAAGGAACAAAGTTTAAAAAGTCAGCTAATTAGAATTAGTGAATGGGTTAAATGATTGTGCATTTTCTACTCCCTGCTGCCATGGAAATGAAAGGAGATGGAATTGGAATTGTTTCCATTTTGTGGCCAAACTATAAATAGATGTGGAATTAATTCAAAAACATGAGTATATTAGAGTTGCCATCCTTGCAGATATGGGGAAAGAATGCTTTTAAGTGTGTTGTAGCCATGATCCTACTGAGGAGCAGAAAAGCAGAAATGTTGAAAGCTTTGAGGATCCTCTTAAACCCTATTTTCATGTGATACAAGAATGGTATAAATTCAATATCAGTGCTTAAGGAGAAAGAAGGAGAGAAACAGGAACTTGTTCACTGTGGATAACACTGACATGTCTAACTGAATACTGTGATTTTTGGACAAACGTATAATGGTTTTATTAGAAATATGATAGGCTGAGGTGTAAGAGATCCTGTCATGAGAGTGTACCTGCTGAGAGCTGAGAAACATGTTTTTGAGATGGCCAATGAATAGCTAGGGAGTATTAATGGGAAATGAGGCATTGTTACTTGCTGAGATACATTCAGGGCTAAATGAGAACAACAGGTTGGCAAAACGAAATGTATATTTGCAGAAAAGCCAGCAGTAAGACCAAGGCCAGAGAACAGGATGTAAGCAGTGTGGAGGACATCACACACAAAAAAAGAAAGTCTGCCCAGCATCTGAGAAACATTGCTGTAACTGCAGGAAGCTGAAACGTTTGCACACCAATGATTAGCTAACAGGCAAAGCAAGCCAATAAAGATGGCCACAGGAAAAACAGTAGCTGATGATTCTGACAAATCATTTGGTAACAGGTCTAAACCAAAAATGGGTTGACACTGTTAGAATGATGACTGTATATTGACAGAGTCAAATGTCAGATGGACTCCGGTGCTTTCTGTAATGTCATGAGTTTCCCAGACCAATGGGAAGTGGTTCAAATTATGATCCAGAAATGAAGCTATCAAAAGAAAGTTTGAGACTATAGGATAATACTCAGGAGGATAAAAGAAGCTGAGAGCCCAATGTATTGGAATGAATGAAGATCAGTAGTTCCAGAGAGTAGATGTCAAACAAAAGGAGTTGAATCAAGTCAAAAGACGGGATGAGTAACCCAATATGTACCAAAGGGTACATGCAGCACTTCAGAGATGAATAAACCACTGACTGCTGAATAAATCCCAGATAATTCTACAGACTTTGTTTTCTTGATCTTGACTGTCTTCTAGGTAGAGGAGAAAGTGAGGTCTGCAGATGCTGGAGATCAGAGCTGAAAATGTGTTGCTGGAAAAGCGCAGCAGGTCAGGCAGCATCCAAGGAACAGGAGATTCGACGTTTCGGGCATAAGCCCTTCTTCAGGAATCCTGAAGAAGGGCTTATGCCCGAAATGTCGAATCTCCTGTTCCTTGGATGCTGCTGACCTGCTGCGCTTTTCCAGCAACACATTTTCAGCGCTGTCTTCTAGGTAGATATCATCTTGAAATAGGTGAAAGTGTAAGACCAACTCAGCATGTGCTGAGGACAGTTTCAAGCCTGAAAAACAAGATCAAGAAGCAACAAAAGGAAGGAGTGATCAAGAAATTGATAATTTATACACATTGGGTTAACAGCATGGTTGTCGTGAAAAATTGTGGAAAACTGAGATATTCATCAATCCAAAGAATCTCAAAGTTTTTAAGAGACCCCAATACCCAGACCAATCATGAAAGAAATCTTGCCTGAAGGTGTTTGGGTAAATGTATTTACCATCCTAGGTATGAAAAATGGGTAGTGACACGTAAAGCTGAATAAAAGCAGCAGTTCTGTGTGTACAGCCCAGACCATTATAGAAGCCAACCTTGACCATCCGTGGGCACCATGTAAACGGCTTGTAGCTGCAGGAAGGCTGCAAACATCATCAAAGACCCATTCCACCCCAGTAATGCTCCCCTACAACCTCTTCCATCAAGCAGAAGATACAGAAGCTTGAACACACGCACCAGCAGGTTCAGGAACAGCCTTTCCCTGACCATTATCAGCCTGATGAATGGACTCACTAGCTCAAATAATACTGATCTTGCCTAACACACGAGCTGCGTGATGTAAACTGTACGGCTCGAAGTATTGTTTTCAAACTATGATCTGTATGTCCTTGCTTAATATGATCTGCCTGCACTGCTCATAAACAAAGCTTTTCACTGTATGTAGGTACATGTGACAATAATCAATAAATCAGTTCCCTCAAATAAATAAATTTGGGAGGTACAGATGGATGTACACAATATTTGGCATTTCCACAGCTCCAAAAGACTATCAACACACAGCATGAGCTAGTCACTTCCTGGATTGTAAATTCAAATGGATAATCTGCTAGTCTGTGGATACAGAGACACAATGGAGCTATGCCATCATTGACCACGATTTAAATCTTCTCTGACTGCAGAGACAGCTCGCCGGATTGAATCTGAAGCCAAACAAGAAAAAGTAACAAAAGCAGGTGCCCAATGTAAAGTACATAGTTCATGTATTGATGGTAAATTGGGCTGGATCCAGACAGAGATACAGCAACCAACAGATGTGGAAGGAGTATAAGTACTTGTTGGACCATAAACTATTTAGCAAAGTTCTTGCCTTGCTTATCATTGGGATGTGATCATCTATGTAAACCCACTGCTGAGGGTGGACAATGGTAATGGAACATAGAACAACAATGTAGCTTTCAAAAATGCGTGATAACAATGCCAGTGCTGAGGTACTACAATATCAATGGTGAAATCACCTGCAGTGTGTTGCTAGTAAGATAGTATTTGGAACTACTGTGATGCAGCAAAAACAACCATTGCATCTGAATCCAGGCTGTTATGGTAGACAAAGGGAGAGAGTGCCTTGCTATTGTCTTCACTTGAGAGCATTTGAATTAAAATCTGTTTGAAAAAGATATAGCTTCCTCAAATTGCTTCACGTGACTGGAAGGAATGCTATTTTCTTTGCAGAGATATCATCTGGATGGAACATACAAACAAAGGAAACAAATATTACATTGCTGACAGAGTTGAAGGAAGCATAACATCTTCCAGATTCAGTGAAAAGCAACAACTTGATACGATCTGGAAGTTATCAACCCAGCAGAGACATTCACTCTGACAGACAGGAATAGTCATGAAAGGAAGGCCTGAGAGCACCAAAGACACTCCTAATGCTAGGAGTGTATTGGGCAGACAGAGATAAAGTGATAGCTCAAAATGGCTTCTTTTACAAAGCAATAGAATCATTATCCCCAAGGAAATGAGAAATGAGAAGGTAACGAGCATTCATATAAGCCTTCAAGAAATTCAGTCTAGTCTGAAGAAGGCTAGAGGACTGTTGTATGGGGAAAACTAAGCACAAGGAACACATCAGCCATTCCAGTGTTGGGACCCAGAACCAAGCGGAGCTGCTTATAATGTCTCAGACAGATCAAAGATGAAGCTTGAAGTAGATCACTTTGCTCTCATAGGAACTGATTACCTTGTCATTCTCAACTGATGCTCTGACCACTAGGAGTTAGATGAATTTGTCTATTGCCTGAAAACATATTTTGGTTGGTCCAGTATATTGTGATGACTGACAATGTCATAGAGAATTTAACAACTTATAAAGGACTGGAAAATTCAACATTGTATGTCACGTCTGCACTATCCCCAGTCAAATGGAAAGGCTGAGGCTGCAGAGAGCATTGTAAAGTAGTGAGGCAAACCTAGCACAGAATTGTTCAAAGATCAACAAATGTCTCACAGTCAGGAAGGAGAGATCCCATTGGGAGTGGGACACAGCTTGAGTACATAGTCCAGGAACTTTGGAGACAAGATGGGGCTAGAACTGGTAAATCTTCCTTTTCTTTCTCCATTTAAGAAGTTTAAAATTTAATAGTCTAGTGAAAAGGTTTTTAAGATAGCTAACTGGGCTGACTGAGGGACAGTCAATTGTAACTATATTGTAGCTGCATGATGTAGGAAGTGGTGGACCCCAATGCGGAGCATTGTGACCACGTCTGTAACAAGTATTGGTTACGTGAGGAATTCCAGATCAGAGTTGATGAGCTGGAGTCTGAACTTCAAACATGACAACACATCAGGGAAGGCCAAGAGTTACGTGGATGCTATGTGTCAGGAGGCAGTCTCACCTCCTTAGATTAACCACCCGGAATTCAGTCAGTGGTCAGGGACAGGAGAGTGTGACTACAAACGAGGCAGGGAGAGGGATCCAGGAGGTCGTGCTGAAGGAGCCTCAGCCCTTGAGCTTGTCTAACAGGTTTGAGATTCTCATCCTTTGTGGATGAGAGTGAGGGCTGTAGGGAGGATGAGCAAACTGAACGGGGAGTCATTCGAGAGTGGAGTGAAAAGAGAAATGTAGTTATACTCAGGGCTAATATTGTCAGGGGAATAGACAGTGTTCTCTGTGACCAGGATCCAGGGTCTCGAGGCTGTGTTGCCTGCCTGGTACCCAAATTCAAGATCTCTCATCTTGGCTTGGAGGGGAAAGATCCAGTTGTCATGGTCCACAATGATACTTGTAGAGACACGTTCTGCTGAGGGTGTATGAGCAACTATGGGCTAAATTAGAAGGCAGAATCAAAATAGGTTGATGACTACCTAAGCCATGAACTAATTGGCACAGGGACATTGAGATTAAAGAGGTAAACGTGGCTCAAAGATTGGTGTGGAAGAAACAGGTTCAAATCTGATTTTGATTTGATTTGATTTGTTATGGTCACTTGCTCACGGGACATTAGCACCAGTACTGGGCAAGGATAGAACAGTCTGCACCTGAAATCATGCTGAGGCCAGAGGTCCTGGTCAATCACACAATCAGGGCTTTAAACTAAATATTTGGTAGGGGTGGCAGTGGGCTAACCTAGCAGGGTAGATGGTGGAGGAGCATCAATGACAGGAGGTTCTGGGAGACATAGCAGGAATTCATCCCAAGGAAGAAGAAATGTACTAAAGGGAGGGCAAGGCAACTATCACTGACAAGGGAAGGCAGGGACAGCAGAAAAGCAAAAGGAAAAACATACAATGTGGTGAAGTGTAGTGGGAAGCTAGAGGATTGGGAAGCCTTTCAAAAAAAACACTAGAGGACAACTAAGAAAAAGCTGTAAGGGGTAGAAGATGAAATATGAGACTACGCTGGCTAGCAATATAAAAGATGATTGCAAGTGATTTTTTTTTTAGCTATCTACAAGTTAAGACAGAGGCAAGATTGTGCATTGTACCACTGGACAGTGAGACTAGAGACGTAGTAATGAGGAACAAAGAAAGGGCAGAGGAACTGAATAGGTGTTCTGCATCAGGTATGATGAAGGAGGACACCACCAGCAGACTTTAAGACAGTGCAGAGGTGAGTGTAGTGGACATCACTAAGGAGAAGGTGCTGGGGAAGCTGAAAGATCTGAAGGTGGATAAATTACCCTTAGCAGATGGACTACACCCCAGAGTTCTGAATAGCTGAGGAGATTGTGGAGGCATTGGTGGTGATCTTTCAGTGTTTGCTGGACTCAGGGATGGTCCCAGGGGATTGGACAATGGCAAATGGAACACCCTTGTTTAACAAGGAAAGGAGGCAGGAAACATTAAATTACAGATCAGTTAGCCTGACATCGGTCATTGGTAAGATTTTAAGAGTCCATTATTAAGCATGAGACAGCAGAGTCCTTGGGAGTATTTGGTAAGAGAGGATTGAGTCAGCACAGCTTTGTCAAGGGGTGGTTATGCCTGAAAACTCTTTGAGGCGGTAAGGAGCAAGTTAGACAAAGTGAACAGAATGGACATGATCTGTTTGGATTTCCAGAAAGTGTTTGATAAGGTGTCACATAGGAAAATGCTAAATAAGAGCCCATGCTGTACGGGGCAAAATACTGACATTGGAAGAAGTTTGGCTGATTGGCAGAAGGCAGAGAGTAGGGATAAAGGGATTTTTTTCAGGAAGACGGTGACTAGTAGAGTTTCTCAGGGGTGAGTGTTGGGAACACAACTATTCTTGTTAATACATTAACGATCTGGACGGAGGAACTGACGGCACTGTTTCTAAGTTGGCAGATAACACAAAAATAGGTGAAGGGGCAGATGGTGTTGCAGAAGTGGGGAGGCTGTAGAAGCACTTGGACAGGTGAGGAAAGTGGCCAAATAAGTGTTGGATGGAATACAATGTGAGAAAATGTAAAGTCACGCACTTTGATTAAAACAAAAGAATCGAGATGTAGACTACTTTCTAAATGTGAAAAGGCTTCAGAGATTTGATGTACAAAGGAACTTTGGAGTCCTCATTCAGAATTCTCCCGAGTTTAACATGCAGGTTCAGTTGACAGTTAGGAAGGCAAATGCAATGTCAGTGTTCAATTCAACAGGGTTAGAATATAAGAGTAGGGATGGACTGTTGAGGATGTTTAGGGCTCTAGTTGCATGGCATTTGGAATGTTGTGAGCAGCTTTGGGTGCGATATCCAAGGAAGGATGTGTTGGCCTTGGAGGGGGTCCAGAGGAGGTTCATAACAATGACCCCAGTAATGAAGGGCTAGTCGTATGAGGAATGGCTGAGGACTCATTGCCACAGAAGACTGAGACAGACTGAGCCATGATTGGCAAAGGGATGAAAGGCTGCCGAGAGAAGGCAGGACAATGGCTTGAGAAACATATCAGCCCCGAGGTGTTCATTGTATCAGACTTGATGGGCTGAATGGTTTAATTCTGCTCCTGTACTTTAGGGTCTAAGGCAATCTTTGAGTAGAGAAACACACCTACTGAAGGTCTGAAAAATAATCCAGTCTGAAGACTAGTGCCATGCCTCACTGAAACAACTCTGCCTGCAGTACAAAAACTAAAAGCCAGACGTACTAATAGACATGAGTGAAAAATCAAGGATAAATGATAAAAACCTAAATTTTACTTTTATATAAAAGCCAGGTCACCTGGAGCAGTTCAGGGACCATCTCTGGGACACACACAGCAAACAACCCCACCACTGTGGCCAACCACTTCAACTCCCCCTCCCACTCCCCCAAGGACACTCCCCCGAGACCTCTTACACCACCAAATCAAAGCCACCCACCAAATGGAGGGAGAATGCCTAATTTTCCATGTGGGGACCTTACAACCACACGGCATCAACATCGACTTCACCACTTTCCAAATCTCCCCTCTCCCACTTCATCCCAGATCCAACTCTCCAACTTGGCACTACCCTTTTGTCCACCTTCCTTCCCACTGGCCTGCTCCACCCTCCCCAACGGCTTATCATAATTACCTCCCATCGGGCAGGGCCACAGCACAGGGTTTGCTTACTCACCAGACCCTGGTTGAGGAGCTGGCCAAATCTTGCGAGGTCCTGGGGAAGCAGATCGAAGAAAAAAATCAAGGAGAAGCTGGCTCCAGTATTTGCTATGCTGCAAGATTTGGGGAAAAGGACTGATGAACCTGAGCACCAAGCTGCAGGGGTAGGGACAGAGATTGACACCTCCAAGAGCCAGATTGAAGCCCGGGAAACAAAGGTCCGTCATTTGTTGGGTCTGGTGAATTATCTTGAAAACAGCAGCAGAAGAAAGATCCTGTGTGCTTTTGGTTTCCTGGAGGGGATGGAAGGTGAGCAACCAGTGGAGTTCTATGAGAATTGTTTCCTAGAATTCCTTAGTATGGAAGCTGAGAAAGCAAGGATAAAGATTGAGAGAGCCCATTGATCACGGCACGAAAGCTAGGTATGGATCAGCGCCGCTGCCCTGGTAAGGTTCCATCATCATAAAGACAAGCAAAGAGTCATGGAAGCTTCGAGACCCCAGGGGAGGGATCCAAGGGCATTGGTGTGTGAGGTTCCAGAGTCTTGTTCTTTCAAGACTTGTCGTCGGCGATGATCTGGAAAAGGAAATCCTACGATGGTGTCAAGAGCAGATTGAGAGAGCTTGGGATCTGGTACTCTTTAAGATATGCAGCGGTGCTTCAGATCAATCATAATGGAGCCATTCGACTCGCCAGAGAAATCAAGGAACTTTGTGGACACACTGACTTAGGTTGGATGTTGAATAGGCGTAGAGGACAGAGCTGTCTGGTTTGCTCTTCTTTAAAGAGGACTTGGTGGAATCTCCTATCTGTTGGTTGTGTTCGATGATGTCTGGGATGAATTGAGTATTTCCCTTTAATCTCTAAGCTAAGTTACACCAAGGGATGAGTGACATATTTATTTTTAACTTACTTCTTTATAGTACAAATGTTGTTTGTTTTTTCCTACTGGTTTGCTGGTGTTTGTGGTGACTCTAGCTGGTAGTGACTCTAGCTGATAGGAGTTGAGCAGGTGGTTGGGATGGTTAGTAGGATTGTGGGATGTGTAGATGCCCCCTCTGAATGAGGGGCAAATTCCTCTAATCAGTACCTTTGGTGACTTTTTGCTTTTCTGTTTCTGCTGTATATAGTTTTTGTGAGTTTTGTAGATTTGGTGGCTGTAGTTATTTTAGTTTATGTAGTTTTGTAGATTTTCTTGCATTGAAGCTCAGCAATCTATAGTTCAGGTTCTCCCTCTCTGGAGTCTAAATGGTGCTATAGAAGGTTATGGCTAAGGACGTGTTCAAGTGGTGCACCTGGGCCATTAAGGGGAGTCACTCGCCAGTCAAGAGGAAAAAGATACTTCCCAGTCATAAAAGGGAGGGTGCATGTTGCCTTATTCCAAGAAACACACCTGGATGACGCAGAGCATTTGAAACTGCAACAGAATGAGTATGACCAGGTTTATTTTTCATCTTTCATTATGAGGAGTGGAGGGGTGACCATTTTAGTTAGAAATAATCTCCCATTTAAGTTATTAGAGTGCATTAAAGACACACATGGGAGATTTGTAATCCTTAAATTTTTTTTATTTCAAAAATATACTTCATTCATAAAATATTTTGATGATCTGTACAATTGGTGGCGCCATTCAGAGGCACCTTGCATTTCTTTACATACAGAGATTGGAATTAATCATTTGTATATACAGGTCTGTACATTTACCATCCATATATTGAGCTGAGGCATCAGCAGAACACACCTACTGAGTGGGCCTCCCGTTCTTCTTTGACAGGCAGACATTACATGGTTGTCTTTCCCCACCGTGCCTTGGCGACAGCTGCCCCAAGCTTCAGCACGTAATCCTGGACTTTGGAATGTGCCAGTCTGCAACACTCAGTCGGGGTCAACTCCTTCAGCTGGAAGACCAACAGGTTTCAGACAGGCCAAAAAGCATCTTTCACTGAGTTGATGATCCTCCAGGCACAGTTGATGTTTGTCTCAGTGAGAGTCCCGGAGAACAGGCCGTAGAGCAGGGAGTCCCGCATCACGGAGCTGCTCGGGACGAACCTCAACAAACACCACTCCATTCCTCTCCAGACTTCCTTTGCACAGGCACATTCCAGAAGGAGGTGTGTGACAGTCTCGTTCCCCCCACAGTCGCTTCGAGGACAGCGTGCGGTGTGGCAGAGAGTCTGGGTGCGCATTAAGGATCTCACAGGCAGAGCCCTTCTCACCATCAGCCAAGAGATTTGTAATCCTTAAAGCTTTGATACATGGGAAAGAATATGGGATCTTCCCCAGCCCACCCCCTTAAGTTCTTGACAGACACTTTCTGGACTGGTTAACCTTGCATCTCAGCATATTATCGTTGGGGTGGGGGTGGGGTTCAATTGTGGAATAGATCCTACGGTGGACAGATTGCACCAAAATCCTATTTGCGATCAAAGCAATTAAGGGATTTGTGTGTTGAACTGGGATTGGTATATGTTTGGAGGCACCTTCATTCTACTGAGAGGGATTTCATGTTCTTCTCAAATCCACATAAAGACCAGGATTGATCTTTTCTCGATACCCGGAGCATATTTGGGCTCAGTGGTGTCATATACAATTGGCAATACCACTATTTCTGATCACGCCCCAGTGTATTTAATGTTCAAGAGTAAGGATACCATGGTAGGTTCAAGGCATTGGCGACTGGACCACTTCATCCTCAAGGATACTAAGTTTAATGAATTCTTTTCTACTGAACTCAGGGCTTTTTGAGACATTAATTCAGGCTCGACCAGTAATCCACCCATTCTCTGGGAAACTGCTAAAACTTATGCCAGGAGGTAAGTTATTCCCTATTCAGCCAGTAAGAAACGGCAGACGGGTGAGCAGCAATGTTTGCTCGAGACACATCTGAAAGCAGCTGAAAAGGTATACTTTGACAGGTCTTCACTGGCTAAACTGCAGAGGATCACAGCGCTTCGGTCTACAGTGAACTCCATGCTCACACAGACAACCAAGAGCGAGCTCACATTTGCAAACCAAAGCTTGTTTGAGCATGGGGATAAGCCGGCTAAGTACTTAGCGTATCTTGGCAGGAAAAGGAGTGCTCCCCAAGCCATTACCTTGATCAGGGAGGACACTGAAAATATAACCCATGATTCTAAAAGGATTAAAGCAGTACTTCAGAAATTTTACCAATCTGAGGATAGGATAGAGTCTTTCTTTAAGAAATTGGATCTTCCAGGAGTGATCCCTGAATAAGAGTCTCTCCTTATTAATGCTCCGTTGTCAGAGCAAGAGGTACAGGAGGCAGTGACACAGCTCCAAAATGGAAAGGCACCTGATCCTGACGGGTTCCCAGTGAGTTCTAGAAGGAACTTAAGTATGTCGTGAGGACCGATGATTAGTATGTTTAATGACTCACACAGTCGTGGTCTCCCACCATCTCAAAGAGAGGTGAACATCTCTCTCGTTCTTCAAAAAGGGATGGCCCTGGAGGATTATGCTTCCTATAGGCCCATTTCACTGCTGAATGTCAATTTCAAAATCCTATGTAAGACTTTGGCATTAAGGCTAGAAACTGCTGTCCATCATTAAGGAAGACCTGATGGGGTTTATAAAAGGTCACAGAGCGTCCAATAATGTCAGGAGATTACTTAAAATGGTCCAGGTATGTAAACAGTGATCGGTACAGGGATCAGTGACCTGGATGTAGGTTTGCTCGCTGAGCTGGAAGGCTTGGTTTCGAACCTTCCGGCTCAGTGAGCAAACCTACATCCAGAACCTCAACCTGAGCTACAAATCTTCTCAATATTAGTGATCCTGTGGACGTGGAAAAGGCATTTGACTTGGTTGAGCGGCCATTTATTAATACTTATCAACCCCGCCATCCTGTGGCCCAACATTTCAACTCCCCCTCCCACTCTGCCAAGGACATGCAGGTCCTGGGCCCCTCCACCGCCGCTCCCTCACCACCTGACACCTGGAAGGAAGAACACCTCATCTTCCACCTCGGAACAATTCAATCCCAGGCCATCACCAGTTTCCTCATTTCCACCTATTGTACTCTTGGTTACCTTTTCCCCAGTCCCACCACCCTTTCATTTACCTCTCCACCCGGAGGCTCCCTGCCTCATTCCTGATGAAGGACTTTTGCCCAAAACATCGATTTTCATGCTCCTCGGATGCTGCCTGACCTGCTGTGCTTTTCCATAACCACTTTAATCTAGACTCTGATCTCCAGCATCTGAAGTCCTCACTTTCGCCTATTTTGGGAGGATGAACAATACAAAGGAGTACTTAATGATTGGCAGGACTTTAGGAAGTAGAAAGGAACAGAAGGACATTGGTGAGCATCTTCAAAAGATCCTCGAAGGCAGCAGGACTGATAGAGAAGGTGGTCAAGGAAGCATTTAGGACAATATTATTATTATTATTAGTCAAGGCACTGAATACAAAAACAAGGAAGTGATGATGGAATTGAACCATCATTAGTTAGGCAACAGCTGGAGTACTGTGTTCTAGTTGCCACACCATAGGAATGATGGATTATATTAGCAAGAGTGCAGAAGAGATTCATCATGTTACCTGGACTGGAGAGATTAAACAACGAAAAGATTAGATAGGCTGGTGTTGTTTGCCTTAGAGCAGAGACGGCTGAGGGGATAGATTATTAAGGGGTACAAGTTTCAGAGGGGCATACAAAAAGGTAGATAGGGAGAAATTTTTCCCATTAGTAGAAGCGTCAATAATCAGGAAGCACAGTTTTAAGGTAAGGAGTCAGATGTGAAAGAATTGTGGTTATCTGGTACACTCTGCCTGAAAGGCTGGTAGAGACAGAAACTCCCAAGGCATTAAGGACTATTTAGGTGAGTATTTGAAACATCATCACCTTCCAGGCTGCAGGTTAAGTATTAGAAAATGGGATTAGAATTTATTGATATCTGATGACTACCATGGACATGCTGGGCTGAAGGGCTGGCAAAACTCTGTCTTTATGATACAGTAGTCAGAGATGAACTGGCCTAGATTTAAATGTTGTGAACATAACTGAAATCTGAATATTCATCCACCAATTTTTATTTCACACCAGGATTAATTACTCAACATAAAGTTCATCACCAAGATCAACAGAGTAGCCCACATTAAATTGGGAATAATAGGTTTCCTGTCACCACAGGAAAATGCCTGATATGTTCCTTATCAGCAAACAAACCCTTTGAACCAGGGAGCAAACTACAGCCGAGAAAGCAAAACCTCCATTGGAATTTATTATCAACATCTTAAGTGACAAAACTATATGCTGAGTAATACTTAAAGCAGAACCAATAGTTAGAAGTAAACTGTAGCTCAATTGGTAAATTCTGAGGAAGTTGCTTATTGACATAAGCAAATAACAAAATTGAGAAATTTCAGGGATTAATGCAAGCCTGACCCCAGAACAAAATCTCCAAATTATCCACCTGGCAGAATAACTTCAAATCACCTTTGTTTCAAAAAGTAAATTTGTTTCTCAGCTACACCAATACATACACGGCCTTTCAACATTATAAAACAAGATTCAGATTTTGGGACATTGGGATCAGTTCTGGGGGAGGTGGGACTCTGACAAATTGGATGGTTTACACCTTGGCCAGACTAGGACCAATGCTTTTTGCGGGGTTGGAGGGGTTGGGGGGGGTGGGGGGTGGGGGGTGTGCATTTGCTAATGCTGTTGGGGAGGGAGAGGGGTTTAAACTAATGTGGCAAGGGAATGAAAACCAAATGAAGATGTTCGTGGACAGGAAGGAGGAAGTAATTAAAGCCTGTAAGGACCTAGATAATGAAGTCAGCGTGACTAAGGGGAAGAGTAGGCAGGAAGCGACAGATGAACACAGAGGTGGTCCGAGCTGAATTTGTTGTAATGCAAGAAACGTAGTAGGTAAGGCAGATGAACTTAAGGCTTGGATTAGTACCTGGGAGTATAATGTTATTGCTATTACTGAGTCTTGGTTGAGGGAAGGGCATGATTGGCAACTAAATATCCCAGGATATCGATGCTTCAGGTGGGATAGATGGAGAGGTAAAAGGGGTGGAGGAGTTGCCTTACTGGTCAGATAGGATATCAAAGCTGTGCTGAAGGAGGGTACTATGGGGGACTCGAGCAGTGAGGCAATATGGGCAGAGCTCAGAAGTAGGAAGGGTGCAGTAACAATGTTGTACTACAGGCCTCCCAACAGTGAACGTGAGATAGAGGTACAAATATGTAGAGAGATCATAGAAAGAGGTAGGCGCAACAGGATGGTGGTGGTAGGAGATTTTAATTTTCCCAACATTGACTGGGATTCACTTAGTGTCAGAGGATTGGATGGAGCAGAAGTTGTCAGGAACATCCAGGAGGGTTTCCAGATCAATATGTAGGTAGTCCAACTCGTGAAGGGGCCTGGTGTTAGGAAATGAGTTGCGGCCAGGTGGTTGAAGTTTCAGTGGGGGATTACTTTGGGAATAGTGATCATTATTCCATAAGTTTTAGGATACTCATGGACAAAGACGAGAGTGGTCCCAAGGAAAAAGTGCTAATTTGGGGAAAGGCTAACTATACCAATTATCGGCAGGAGCTGGGGAATGTAAGTTGGGAGCTGCTGTTTGAAGGGAAATACACATTCAATATGTGGGAGGCTTTTAAAGAGAGGTTGATTAGAGTTCAGGAGAGATACGCTCCTGTTGAAATGAAGATGGAAATGGCAAGATTCGGAAACCATGGATGACAGGTGAAATTGAGAGACTAGTTAAGAGGAAGAAGGATGAGTACATAAGATTAAAGCAACTGAAGTCAGATGAAGCCTTGGAAGAATATCAGGAATATAGGACCAATCTAAAACGAGGAAGTAAGAGGGCTAAAAGAGGTCATGAGATATTCTTAGCGAGCAGGGTTAAGGAAAAGCCCAAAGCCTTTTATTCATGTATAAGGAGCAAGAGGGTAGTGAGGGAAAGGGCTGGTCCACTGAAGGACAAAGGAGGAAAGATATGCGTGGAATCTGAGAAAATGGTTGAGATTCTTAGTGAGTACTTTACATCAATATTCACCAAGGAGGGGGACATCGTGGATGCTGAGGTTAGGGATAAATCTTTGATTACTCTAGGTCAAGTAGGCATAAGAAGGGAGGTGGTGTTGGGTATTCTAAAAGGCATTAAGGTGGACAAGTTCCCAGGACTGGATGGGATCTATCCCAGGTTACTAAGGGAATTGAGAGGGGGAATAGCAGGAGCTTTAACAGATATCTTTGCAGCATCCTTGAAAATGGGGGAGGTCCCAGAGGACTGGGGAATTGCTAATGATGTCCTCTTGTTCAAGAAGGTAGCAGATAGTGAAGGGGACTGTTAGAGAATACAGCAGAATATAGATAGATTGGAGAGTTGGACAGAGAAATGGCAGATGGAGTTTAACCTGGATAAATGCGAGGTGATGCATTTTGGAAGATCCAATTTAAGAATGAACAATACAATAAATGGAAAAGTCCTGGGGAAATTGTTGTACAGAGAGATCTGGGTGTTCAGATTCATTGTTCCCTGAAGGTGGCAACGCAGGTCAGTAGAGTGGTCAAGAAGGCAGCACGGTGGCACAGTGGTTAGCACTGTTGCCTCTCAGTACCAGGGACCTAGGTTCAATTCTACCCACGTGTGACTGTCTGTGTGGAGTTTGCACATTCTCCCCATGTCTGCTTGGGTTTCCTCCAGGAGCTCCGGTTTCCTCCCACAGTCTGAAGATGTGCAGGTTGGGTGAACTGGCGAGGCCCATATTGTTGAGTGCATTAGTCAGAGGGACAATGGGTCTGGGTGGGTTACTCTTTGGAGGATTGGTGTAGAGTTGTAGGACTGAAGGGCATTTCCACACTGTATGGAATCTAATCTTTAAAATAAAAAGGCATACGGCATGCTTTCCTTCATCAGACAGGGTATTGAGTACAAGAGTTGGCAGGTCATGTTACACTTGTATAGGACTTTGGTTCATCCATATTTAGAATACTGTGTACAGTTCTAGTTGCCACATTACCAAAAGGATGTGGATGCTTTGGGGAGGATGCAAAGGAGGTTCACCAGGATGTTGCCTGGTATAGAGGGTGCTGGCTATGAGGAGAGGGGAAGTAGATTAGGATTATTTTTATTGGAAAGAAGGCAGTTGAGGCCTACAAAATCACGAGAAGTGTAGACAGGGTGGATAGCAAAAAACTTTTTCCAAGAGTGGGTGACTCAATTATTAGGGGTCACAAGTTCAAAGTGAGAAGAGAAGAGAAGTTTGGATAGATATACGTGGAAAGTTTTTTACACAGAGGGTGGTGGGTGCTGGAATGCATTGCCAGTGGTAGGGGTAGGGGTAGGGGCGAGAATGATTTAAGATATATCTAGACAGATACATGAATGGCAGGGAGCAAAGGGATACAGATCCTTAGAAAATAGATGGCAGATTTAGATAGAGGATATGGATTGG
This sequence comes from Hemiscyllium ocellatum, assembly GCF_020745735.1. Taxonomy (NCBI): domain Eukaryota; kingdom Metazoa; phylum Chordata; class Chondrichthyes; order Orectolobiformes; family Hemiscylliidae; genus Hemiscyllium; species Hemiscyllium ocellatum. The sequence continues at coordinate 47,487,110 of NC_083426.1, forward strand.
AGCAGGCTTGGAGACCTGTTCCTGCTCTGTAATGTTCTTTGTTCTTTTAAGATAAGAGATCTAGACACTTAAGGCGATATTAGATCAGATGACCAACAGCATGGCCAAATAAATAGGTTTAGTAAGAACCTAAAAAGAGAGCGAGAGATTGAGGTAGTGATTTAGGGAAGGAATTGCAAAGCTTGGTATCTAAGCTAATGAAGGATTGGCCCTCATTCAGTGAAGTGATTTAAAACTGGAAGCTCAAAATGGCAGATCTTGAACAACTGTGAGGCTGGGAGACATTACAAAGAAAAGGATGAAAGATACCCTGGATGGATTTGAAAACAAAGATGAACACATTTAAAATTGAGACGTTGCATGACCAGAAGTCAATCTAAGTCAGTGAACACGAGGTTGATATAGACAATAGACAATAGGTGCAGGAGTAGACCATTCAGCCCTTCGAGCCTGCACCACCATTCAATATGATCATGGCTGATCATCCTTAAATCAGTATTCTGTTCCTGCCTTATCTCCATAACCCTTGATTCCACTATCCTTGAGAGCTCTATCCAACTCTTTCTTAAATGAATCCAGAGACTGGGCCTCCACTGCCCTCTGGGGCAGAGCATTCCACACAGCCACCACTCAGTGGGTGAAGAAGTTTCTCATCTCTGTCCTAAATGGTCTACCCCGTATTTTTAAGCTGTGTCCTCTGGTTCGGCACTCACCCATCAGCGGAAACTTGTTTCCTGCCTCCAGTGTCCAATCCTTATATGTCTTAATCAGATCCCCTCTCAGGCTTCTAAACTCAAGGATATACAAGCCCAGTTGCTCCAGTCTTTAAGCATAAGGTAGTCCCGCCATTCCAGGAATTGACCTCGTGAACCTACACAGCACTCCCTCAATAGCCAGAATGTTTTTCCTCAAATTTGGAGACCAGAACTACACACAATACTCCAGGTGTGGTCTCACCAGGCCCTGTACAGCTGCAGAAAGAATCTATTTGCTTCTGTACTCAATCCCTCTTGTTATGAAGGCAAGCATGCTATTAGCCTTCTTCACTACTTGCTATACCTGCATGCTTACCTTCATTGACTGGTGTACAAAGAACACCCTGATCTCTGCACTGCCCCTTTACCTAAATTGATTCCATTGAGGTAGTAATCTGCCTTCCTGTTCTTGCCAAAGTGGATAACTATACATTTATCCACATTAAACTGCATCTGCCCTGCATCTGACCAATCACCTAACTTGTTCAGGTCACCCTGCAATCTCCTAACATCTCACCCTGCTACCTAGCTTAGTATCATCAGCAAATTTACTAATGTTATTACTAATACCATCTTCTATAACATTAATATATATTGTAAACAGCTGCGGTCCCAGCACTAATCCCTGCGGTACCCTACTGGTCACTGCCTGCCATTCTGAAATGGAGCCGTTTATCACTACTTTGTTTCCTGTCAGCCAACCAACCTTCAATCCAAGTTAGTAGTTTGCACCCTAATTTTGCTCACTAACCTCCTATGTGGGACTTTATCAAAAGCTTTCTGAAAGTCCAGGTACACTACATCCATTGGATCTCCCTCGTCCATCTTCAGAGTTACATCCTCAAAAAATTCCAGAAGATTAGTCAAGCATGATTTCCCCTTCATAAATACATGCTGACTCTGACCTATCCTATTACTACTATCCAGATGAGTCGTAATTTCATCCTTTATAATTGACTCCAGCAACTTTCCCACCACTGAGGTCAAACTAACTGGTCTATAATTTCCTGCTTTCTCTCTCCCACCTTTCTTAAAAAGTGGTACAACATTAGCCATCCTCCAATCCGCAGGAACTGATCCCAAATCTATCGAACTCTGGAAAATAATCACCAACGCACCCATGATTTCTCGAGCCACCTCCTTCAGTACCCTGGGATGTAGACCATCAGGCTCCGGGGACTTATCAACCTTCAGACCTAACAGTCTCTCCAACACCAATTCCTGGCAAATATAAATTCCCTTATGTTCAGGATCTTCAGCCACTGTTACCTCAGGGAGATTGTTTGTGTCTTCCCCAGTGAACACAGATCTGAAGTACCAATTCAATTCTTCTGCCATTTCTTTGTTCCCAGTAATATATTCCCCTGTTTGTGTCTTCAAGGACCCAATTTTAGTCTTAACCATTTTTTTTTGTCTCTCACATACTTAAAAAAGCTTTTACTATCCTCCTTTATATTTTTGGCCAGTTTACCTTCGTACCTCATTTTTTCTCTGTGTATAGGAATGAGATTTGGTATAACTTGACACACAGGTAGCAGAGGTTAGGTTGACTTATAGAAGTTAGAATGTGGCAGTCCATTCTAGGTTTGGAATGGTCAAACCTAGAGGCATGAAAGAGTTTTGACAGATGAACGGAGACAAAGGCAAACAGGGGAGGAATCGGTGGCCTTAGTGAATACAAGGTTAGAAATGTATTGGAGGATCAAATATGATACAAGTGTGATCATACTGGCTTAGTCTCTGGCAATTGCCAGAAGTATGGAGTCAGTAGCTACATAACTGTTTGGAGTGGGGGCTGTAAATGATGGCTTTGATCTTCCCAATTCTGAATTGCGAAAAGATCCTGCTTATGCTGACAATGTGGTAGGATTTCGTCAAAGTAGTGTCCCAAACCAACCATCTTCAACTGCTTCAATGACATTCATTTTGTTGCAAGATCAAAAGTGCAAATGTTCAGAGATGACTGCTCTCACCACTTCAATTTCTGACTCTAGTACTGGAGGTCCATTGCAACTGGTAGCAAGACCTAGACGATATTTAGCCTTAGGTTCATAATGGCAAGTAAAATTCACATCACACAAACAGTATGACTGTGGTGTAAAAGCTGTCAGTGGGCTCCTAAAAAGAGGAAATCTAATAACTTCACACACTGGAATCTTAACTGGATCAGCCACACACCTGTGATTACAAGAAATTGGGAATTCTGCAACAAGTGACTTACACCTCCAGTCCTTAATCTCCATTCACCACGATAAGGCACATGTGAGAGATGGAAATTTCTCTCCTTGCCTGGATGAATGATGCAATGACAAAAAGCTTGACACCATCCAAATCAGTCCAGCCTACTTGATCAGCACCCTATCACTTAGCAACCACTCCTTTCACCACCGACATATACTGGCATTATTTACTATCTAGATGATGTTTGAAGCAATTCACTAAAACTCCTGCAATAGGACCTTCCAAACCCATTACCTCTACTGTCTAAAAGACCAAAGGCACCAGATGTATGGGAACAGCACTAACTGCAAGCCTCCTGCCAAAACACAGTATCCCAACTTTGAATAAAATCACCATTATTTCACTGGCACAGACTCAAAATCCTGGAATTCTCTTTCAAGCAGTTGATGCAAATATATTGGCCTCAGCCCCTGCAATTTCTTCTTTAACCTTTGGCAGGGTTCTTGGATATAACTGGTCAAGACCAGGAGATTAATCCACCTCGATACATTCTAATACATCCAACAAGTTTTTATACCTAAATATCTTAATATCTAAGATGCTGCCAAGAATGGCAACATTATATACTTTTCACTGTACGCTTGTACTCAGTCTCCTATACTCTAAAGAAAAACGTCCTACCTTGTCCAACCTCTCCCTAACACAGACTGTTGAGTCCTGGCAACATCCTTCTACACTCTTTCCAGTTTAATAACATCCTTCCTATAGCAAGGTGACCAAGACTGAACATAACACTCCGTGTGCAACCTCACCAACATCCTGTACAACTGTAACATAACTTCCCAACTTCAATACTCAATGCCCTGACTGATAAAGGTCAGTGTGCCAAAGGCCTTCTTTACTGCCCTATCTACCTGGGACTCCACTTTCAGAGAACTGTACACCTGAACTCAAAGGTCCCTCTGTTCCACTGCATTGCTTAAGGCCCTACCATTCACCATGAAACTCTTATTTTGATTACCTCACAATTATCTACATTAAAGTCTATTTGTCATTTCTCAGCCCACTCCCCCAGCTGAACAAGATCCTGCTGCAATTTCTGATAACCGTCCTCACTATCCAGGGTACCGCCTATTTTAGTGTAATCTGCAAACTTACTAATCATGCCTTGTACAGTCTCATCAAACTTATTGATATAGGTAACAAACAGCAACAGGCCCAGCAATGACCCATGAAGCACACTATTCATCACAGGCCTCCAGTCCCATATGCATCTTTCCACTACTACTTCTGCTTCCTACCAACTGTGTATCCAATTTGCCAGCTCTTCCTAAATTCCATGCGATCTAACCTTCCAGAACAGCCTACCAAGTGGAACCTTATCAAAGGCCTTACTGAAATCTGTATAGACCATGTCTACCGCCCTGCTCTCATCAACCTTCCTGGTCACTCCATCAAAGAACTCTAACAAATTGATGAGGCATGATTTCCTCCACACAAAGCTAATCTGTCTTTCTGAATGCATGTATATCTTAACCTTCAGAATCTTCTGAAGTAACTTACCCACCACAAATGTTAAGCTTACTGGTCTATAGATCCCAGGTTTTTCTTTGCAGCCCTTCTTGAACAAAGTCACAACATTCACTTCTCTCCAGTCTTCTGAGTTCTCACCCATGGCTAATGATGATGCAAATATATCTGCTGGGGCCCTTGCAATAAATTCTCTTGCCTCATGCAGGGTTCTTTGATATATCTGGTCAGGATCAGGAGATTTATCCACCTTCATACATTCGAATACATGCAACACCTCCTCTACTGTGTTACTGATTGCCTGCACCCCCCCCCCCCCCTCCCCCAGATATCACCACTAACTCCCTCAAATTCCCAAGTCTTCAGGTCTTTCTACACAGTAAACAGAGGAGAAATATTAATTGTGAACCTCACTTCCCACAATTTCACATATATATGACCACTTTGGTCCTTGAGTCCTATTCTCTCTCTAGTTGTTCTTTTTCTGTTAATACACTTAAGGAACGTCTTTGGATTTACCCTAATCTTCGATCTTTTCTCCCCTTTTTACCCTCCTGATTTCCTTCCTCAGTAAACTCCTGTATGCCCACATACCTCCAGGGATTCCCTTGATCCCAGCTGCCTGTACCTGAGCTAGGCCTTGTTTTTTTCTGGTCAGAGCCATAATATCTAGTCATCCAGGATTTCCTATTTGTACCAACCTTGTCCTTCACCTTCTCAGGAACATATACACTTTGAACTCTAGCTATCTCACTTTTGAAGGCCTCCCACTTGCCGAAGGTCCCTTTGCCTTAAATAGTCAGATATGTACAGCATGGAAACAGACCCTTTGATCCAACTAGTCCATGCCCACTAAATATCCCAACCTAATCTAGTCCCATTTGCCAGCACTTGGCCCTCTAAACCCTTCCTATTCATATATCCATCTAGATGCCTTTTAAATGTTGCAATTGTACCAGCCTCCACCATTTCCTCTGGCAGCTCAGTCCATATATACACCACACTCTGCGTGAAACATTTGCCCCTTAGGTCTCTTTTATATCTTTCCCTTCTCACCCTAAACTATGCCCTCTAGTTCTGGACTCCCCCAACCCAGGAAAAAGATTTTGTCTATTTATCCTATCCATGCCCCTCATGATGTTATAGACCTCTGTAAGGTCACCCTTCAGCCTTGGGTGCTCCAGGGAAAATAGCCCCAGCCTATTCAGCCTCTCCCTATAGCTCAAATCCTCCAACCTTGGCAACATCCTTGTAAATCTTTTCTGGACCCTTTCAAGTTTCACAACATCCTTCCGATACAAAGGAGACCAGAGTTGCATGCAATATTGAAAATGTGGCCTAACCAATGTCCTGTTCCGATGCAACATGACCTCCCAACCCTTATACTCAATGCTCTGACCAATAAAGGAAAGCATAGCGAATGCTGTCTTCACTATCTTACCTACCTGCGACTCTACTTTCAGGAGCTATGAACCTGCACTCCATGGTCCCTTTGTTCAGCAACACTCCCTGGGACCTTACCATTAAGTGTGTAAGTCCTTCTCTGATTTGCTTTCCAAAAATGCAGCACCTCACATTTATCTAAAATAAACTCCATCTGCCACTCATCATCCCATTGGACCATCTGGTCATGATCCCGTTGTAAGTTGAGGTAACCTTCTTCGTTGTCCACTGCACCTCCGATTTTGGTGTCATCTGCAAACTTACTAACTATACCTCCTGTATTCATATCCAAATCATTTATTAAAAAAAAGACAAAGTAGTGGACCCAGTACCGAGCCTTGTGGCACACCACTGGTCACAAGCCTCCAGTCTGAAAAACAATGCTCCACCACCACTCTGTCTTCTACCTTTGAGCCAGTTCTGTATTCAAATGGCTAGCTCTCCATGTATTCCATGAGATCTAATCTTGCTAACCAGCCTCCCATGGGGAACCTTGTCAAACGCTTTACTGAAATCCATATAGATCATATCCACTGCTCTACCCACATTAATCCTCTTTGTTACTTCTTCAAAAATCTCAATCAGGTTTGTGACACATGATTTGCCATGCACACAAAGCCATGTTGACTATCCCTCATCAGTCCCTGCCTTTCCAAATATGTGTAAATCCTGACCCTCAGGATTCTCTCCAACAACCTGCCCACCACCGACATCAGGCTCACCAGTCTATAGTTCTCTGGCATGTCCTTACCACCTTTTTAAAATAATGGTGCCACGATAGCCAACTGCCAGTCTTCTGGCACCTCACCTGTGACTATTGATGATACGAATATCTCAGCAAGGGGCCCAGCAATCACATTCCTGGCTTCCCAGAATTCAAGGGTACACCTGATCAGGTCCTGGAGATTTATACACATTGCAAGACATCCAGCACCTCCTCCTCTGTAATATGGACATTTTTCAAGATGTCGCCATCTATTTCCCCACATTCTATATCCTTCATGTCCTTTTCCACAGTAAACTCTGATGCAAAATACTTGTTTAGTATCTCCCCCATTTCCTGCAGCTTTACAGAACGGCTGCCTTGCTGATCTTTAAGCAGCCCAGTCGCTCCCTAGTTACCTGTTTGTCCTTAATGTATTTGTAAAAACCCTTTGGATTTTTTCTTAACCCTATTTGTCAAAGCTATCTCATGTCCCCTTTTTGCCCTCCTGATTTCCTTAAGTATAATTCTTTTTTTTAAATACTCTAAGGATTCACTCGATCTATCCTGTCTATACCTGACATATGCTTCCTTCTTTTTCTTAACCAAACCCTCAATTTTTTTAGTCATCCAGCATTCCCCATACCTACCAGCCTTTTCTTTCACCCTATCAGGAATATACTCTCTCTGGACTCTTGTTATCTCATTTCTGAAGGCTTCCCATTTTCCAGCTATCCTTTACCTGCAAACATCTGTCCCCAATCAGCTTTGGCAAGTTCTTGCCTAATACCTTCAAAATGAGCTTTTCTCCAATTTAGAACTTCAACTGTTAGATCTGGTCTATCCTTTTCCATTGCTATTTTGAAATTAATTATGGTCATTGACCCCAAAGTGCTCCCCCTACTGACACCTCAGGCACCTGCCTTGTCTTATTTCCCCAAAGTAGGCCAAGTTTTGCACCTTCTCTGGCAGATAAATTTTCTTGTATACTCTTAACAAATTTCTCTCCATCTTAACCCTTAACACTATGGAAAAGCCAGTCTATGTCTGGAAAGTTAAAATCCCCTACCACAACCACCCTATTATTCTTGCATATAATTGCTTTAGTCAACTACTGCAAATTCCTGTCTAATTCCACCAAACTTTGCTGGCCCCAGTTTAGAATTTGAACCTATGGACCAGTTTTGTCCCTCTTCATAATTATTTTAAAATTAACAGAACTATGGTCACTGGTCCCAAAGTGCTCCCCCACTGTCACCTCAGTCACCTGTCCTATTTCCCAAGAGTAGTTTGATTTCTGATCTTTCCCTCTATGTGCTGCTTGAGGAAGCTTTCCTGAACACACTTTACAAATTCCACCCCATCTAAGCCTTGAATGCTCTGGCAGTCCCAGTCTCTGCTAGGGAAATTAAACTCCCCTACTATGACAACTTATTGCTCCTGCAAGTCTCCTCAATCTCCCTGCACATTTGTTCCTCTAATTCCTGTTGACTATTTGGGGGCCTATAGTACAACGCCTGATTTCTTAGCTGCACCCACAAAGCCTCACTAGATGATCTTTCAGTTATTTCATTTGACTACTGCTGTGATACCTTAATCAAAATGCAACTACTCTTCCCATCTTTCCACCACCTCTGTCTGTAAACTTGACAATAAAATGTAATTATTGGTCTTGCCAGGATATCCAAGTGCCATGACATAACAAGTATCCATTACTGGATGTCAGATGAGCAATCTCATAGTTGAGTAACAATGGAGGAGTTGAGAGAAGTGGTGGTGAGCTAACTGCAGTCAAGTAAAATTCAATAAACTTGCAAGACAAACATCAATCAAGACAGAATGTCAGAATGCAACTATATTAATAAAATGCTTATTCTAATCAGGTTGAGAAGCTTCATGCATCAACATCTCTTTATTGATGCTGATAGATGAATTGCCAATTCCTTCATACCCAAGCTTAAATATCAAAATGATGTGTGTAATCATTTGAATGTTGTCTTTTTGGCTTCAAGATTCCATAATTGAGGTTTTTTTCCTAGTTGAAACCTGCTAACTTCGGAAGATGATAGGTAATGATTGGGGAATAATCATTGGTGTAGGAAAATTAGGGCAGGTATTCTTTTGATCTTGGATGCATCAATACAAGCACATTTTTTGATTAAATAATAAGTTTGCAATAACACAGACAACATACCACAACTATTAGTAACTGATACTAGATCTTATATTTAAACAATCATTAACAATTTTAAAACCTTTTTCTTCTTTACGTTTTCATGAAATGTGGGGATTACCATCTTCAATTGTCCTTGATCTGAGTCACTTACCAGATCTTGTCAGTAGATAGTTAAGAGTCAATCTCATTGTTGTTGGTCAGGAATTGGACATAACCCAGAACAGGTGAGGATGGCTGATTTCATTCCCTAAAACAATATTAGTGAGAAACTAGCCTTTAATCCAGATTTCTACATTGAATTTGAATTCCAGCAGCTGCCACAAGGACTTTGAACCTGAGTTACCAGACTAGTAGTTTTAGTCTCCGGATCATTAGTTTAATGGCACCATCATCTCCATTCTACTCAACTTCCCATTGCACTTGTACACCATCTAATATATCTGTCCAGATCCCTCCCTGCTTCTCACTGAGATCTTCATATACTCCTGTTTGTAAATCATTTAAGGTTGCTCACAGGCTTTTAGTTCCAACTATATTTTCAGTGATTCTGAAGGCAAATAACTGATAGTATGGCAATACTTCCAATTTAATTGGGATAACTTTGCACTCTCTACCAACAGCCACACCCCCCAAAAAGCCCAACAATAGTAGAAAGCTCTAATATAGTTAACTAACAGATAAATAATGACCCTTTGTAGGGCAGAAATGCAATAAGCTTTACACAACTAAAATAGGAAGGTGGACAAAAACAGGAAGGTCTACAATAGACAAAGGCAGGATAGGTCAAAAATGGAATTATAATCATTCGAGCAAGGTGCTAGAGGGCTGCTAGTACTTGCGAAGATATACACCAGCAACCTTTAGCAGAAAACTATGATGGTATAGCATTAGAAAATTGCTCTCAATTTTGTTAAACTGTTAAATAATGTTAACCTCAATCTATATTTCATGGTAAAAATCATAATTGTAGGGAAAAAAAGGGCAAAATTTCAGTGGACAATTTGTTTTTGTCACTGTTTCCCAACCTATGCATTTTCACGTTGGAAGAGACCATTAAATGGACAAGACCATTTTCATGGTGATTATTAACATTCCAATCAACAGAGTGTCATAGATCTCTCTCTGCTAATTGGTTGCTGATTTTGGTATTTGAGTATAAAACTACAATTTTATTTATATAGTGCCCATAAAACATCACAGGAGCAAGGGTTGATCCTGAGTTACATGAGACATTAATTCAATCATAGTGGTCTCTCTCGACAACAATTGAAAAACCTACAGATATTCACATCCTGTGTGTGCATGAATTATAGGGATTCATGCTGGTGTAGAACTGGAAAATGCAGATGAAGCGTATGTAAAGACCACATCTTTGTATTTGCTTTGTTTTGGACTGTGGACTGATACAGCTTTAAATCAAGGAGATTACACAAATAAATAAAAATCATATTTCCTGGAGCACACAGAGCAGTTTCTGTTCCACTGGAACAAAGATCAAAAATTAGATACCATGGAGTTGATCGATTTTGACAGAAGGAAAACTTTGACAGGCTGCTGACTAGGTGATCATGGCTTGTGTAGGAAACTGCAGCAGAGAACCATCTAGCCTGCAGAGAAAGCATAAAAAAAAGAGTGTCTCTCATGTGAAGGATGGGAAAGTTCCCAGTAATAGCTGACTGTCTTCCACTCAGCTTTCTATGCTAATCCTGAGGGAGGAATAAAACACGTTCAAAGATTGTGAAAAGACAAATTCTCGACCAAAAGGAACGGAGAGCATCAGGGAACAGACAATCTTGTATGAATAGCAAAGAACCAAAAAGGAATTGAAAGAGAAAGAAAGCTACTGATCAAATCCTGTAGTGCAGATTGGTGATAGTGAATGGTTTCCCTGATAATGTTTTTTTTTGTGCCCTTAACATCCATGTCTTCTGTCTTTACGTGTCTGTTTGTGAAGGAGGAATTCAAGAAGGGATTGAGTTTAAGATGCAGAGTTATAAGTTAACAATTCATATTTTCTATTTGTCATTGGGTAAAGACAATTCATTCATATTAAACAAACTTTTCATCAAGAGTTTGTTAGAGAGGTAAACTGGCACTTCCAATAGCTTGACAAAATCTTTTCACATTTGTGACAACTCAGAAAAGTGGGGATCAATATCCAGCATGCTATCCTAATAATTTAAAGTGAGATGTGTATCATGACTTATTACCTGCGATGCAAAAGACAAGGAGGAAAACTAAATTTGTTAAGAGCAATAATCTTTTGAACAGAATGAAATGAGTGAACATAATCTGAAGTCACACCGTATTCTATATTAGTCTACAATGTTCACCTAATTGTTGCTAAATATTAAACATAATGACATAATTAAATCAAACTGGCATCACTTCTTGTATCTGTCAACTATTGTAACTGGCACGAATACATTGCTCGTCTGTAGGTTTAGCTTTCCCTGAGAGAAAGTGATCAGGACATCAAAACAGACAATTTACACAAATTCACCTTGAATTCTCTCACCTTATGCAGATATTGGGTAGCAATTTAAATTGTGAACAAAGACTGGAATAGTCTCATATTTTATACTGGTAATTTTACTGTAAAACAGAACTTGGGTCATACAGTGCACAAAAACAGTACTGCACATACATCTTAAAATACATTCTTCTTTAAAAAAACTTTTTTTGCATTGCAGTTTGGTGAATGTACTAGAAGATACTAAATTATTTTCTATATGTCTTGCACTTACACAAAGAATAATGGACATCTGGGACTGATTACAACATGGCAATCTAATCAATGGTTTCAGACGGTGCTCATTAACTGCATGAGTAAATCTCATACAGCTTTTAAAAGTCAGTCAAACCTCAAGACTATACTTTCCAATCACTGCAAAGCTTCAAAATGAAGTTGTTTTTACTCAGTATTCGGTCTACTTTGGTTTCTAGTGTGCTGTGCACAGTGACATTTATACTGGAAGATTAATGATTAAGCGATTGCCCTGCATTGATGAAATACTCCCACTTTTCCACTAAATTTCATACCCCAGATCCACTCCTAATAGCTTGGAGTCATTGCTTCCATTCAGTTCTATGGATGTTCACCTTCAGGTACCTCTTTTCAGCTGACATTCATGCCTAGGCCACACAGTGAGCTTTGGCAGTCTATCAGATTTTGTGAGGAGGCTGAACATGGTCCCATCCTTAGAAGATACATGCACTTCTGGTAGGTATTGATGAATAGTTAGAAGAAAGAGAAGGAAACTCAACTAACTTTCCTCTTTCTTACCAGGAGCTTGATGGTCAATTCCAATTATTATTGACTAGGTTGGGATCAATTAGTTTAGTACAGGCTTAATCAAACTGGGTTTCCCACTGGTCTGTGTGTAAAGTTGTCACTGCTTTACTTTGATGAACTTTCAGGAGGGCACAGCGAAATCCTATGGTTAGTGTGTATTAATTTTAATTACAATATACTCCTCTTTAGTCAACCAGACCAGAGATCATCAGTGGCGAGGCACACAAAGAAACCAAGGGAACACAAACTGACCATAGGCAAGAAAGTCACGTTGTACCAAAAGTGGAGGCACTATACTGTACACTAAAAAACACTTTAATATGTCACGGGTAGAAAAACGGAACAAAGGAATAACAAGGGAAATATCACACCTACACAAATTACAAATATAACACAGGTGAAAATAAAGCTGTATAAAACGTCATGTATTTAAATACATTTACAAATTAAAAAAAAATTCCTATACAAGTTCTGAAGGTTGTGCTGCGACTAAAGGTTGTCTAAAATGGGCCCTAATCTCAGGAAAAATGCTGTAACAGTTTTTTTTTTAAATTGTCTTGGAATTTTTACCTTTTATAGAAAAATGATGCGATATATTATTTCATAACAAGCAAAAGCTTTACATGGTGTATAATACAAAAACCACAGCTGCACAAAACTGTGCCAATCTTATTATACAGCATCAGTACCTTTGTGAAGTTATGTACACAGTTCCACGCTGCTTGATGCAGTGTTTTATGTATATGCTTTTACATACATATGGCAGGTAACATACAAAAACTAGATCCTTTGATTCTAGGTGGGCGCTTACTCTTCACGTTAGCCATTGGTGCAATGAATGTAAGCTGACCAAAAAAAAAGGTGCCAAGACAAAATGAAATTCACGCTATTAATGGGGACAAGGGTTAATGGGAATATTTTCTTTTCACATGGAATATTTTCTCAGGCACCAATTGATTCCACACATTTAGATCTGTACTGATTGTCCCTTCTGAAGCAAAATATTTTTATAAATATGACGATTTAAATTTCACCCTGATGTCCCAATTAACAAGTGTCGACAGTAACGGTGAAATCGTTGCTATGTCACTAACTCCACCAGATAAGCTTTGTTAATGTCTGTGATGTCACATTTTCAAAGCTGGCAACATCTAGTGGCACAAAGTTGGTACTACAACTGGACAAAGCTGCCATATTTGTGGATCTTTACAGCCATGGCTGGAAAGACACCCAGGTTTCTGTCCTGTGGCTAATTTGGGTTCTATCCCAGCGCTCACCCAGATTTCACTCCTTGCAATGCTGCATCTCTCTTCCCTTCATTCTCCTGCAATGGTATGTAGGCATTTTTGATATTCACAAATATTTACAAGACTCCGAAAAGGGGACATCAAATCTGATAGTTTACATATAATAAATAATGGAAAATGCACCACTTCAAACAGGGGACAAGTGGGAAAAACTTCAAGTGTTGTGCAGTTTGCAGCTTTTCAAACCGTAAATGTTAACCGCAAAACTGATGTCTGAAAGTTGGAAACTATTCTCTGGCAGAAAGCCAAGGGACTCTAGCCCTAAAAACAAGGATCAACTCACGGCCAACTGGGCCTTTTGCAGGATTTCAGGGCATAGAGATCTACCCAATGAGTAGTTTTGATTGGTAGTCCAATATGGAATTAATTTGTAACTTTAAAAAAAAAACACAGGGAAATGAAATATAAATGGAATTTTCTTTTATAAATAGATGGAAAAAATTATATACTATCCTTGGGCATTTTTAAATAAAATCAGAGATCTCTCTCATAGGAAGAATAGTGACTGGAATTGAAGTCTCACTGAGGCAGGTGCCTAGACTAACTGCAAAGCTTCACAGGTGCCTGGAGACCATTCCCAGTAGTTTTTCTATTCAGTTCTTTAGTATGCGACTGTGAATGACTAATGTGCAAGAGAGAGAATTTGTGCATGTAACTGAGTTGTGTGCGAGTGTGAGCCAGTTTACGAGAGTGGGAGAAAGTATGAATATGTGAAAGTGTGTGTGTGAGAGAGTATGCCACAGTGTATGGGTGACCAGGCTAATGTTCTTGTTTTTGGATTAATCACTTCTTCTGGTGTCACAGAACCTTCTGTCTGTCGGAGCGAGATGAGACACTAAAGGTGTTGCAGGAAGTTTGTCTCTGGTATAACAGGGACATTCCTGCAAAATCAATAATTTAAAAAGATCAGTCCTTCTAATTTCATGTTATAGTAAACAGGTACAAAAATGTAGACAGTAAGGTTCCAGTTCTTCATCTGCACAATGATTGCATTTCCTCCTGACCCTTGTTAACTGTCGCTGGATTTTAATCATATCACATTTTTCCTCAGCGTTTGTTTTCTGTTGACTCTGATTGTTCATGCGAGTTGAGTTCATAAAGGCATTTAGCAAGTGCAGTGGAAGCCTCCATACCACTTATGGCCAGTACTGAAAGGTGGTTCTCATGTCGCTTCAGCAACCTGAGATGGAAAAAGAAACATTTTCAGAGCTATTACTCACTGACAATATAAAATGCACAGGATTCCAAATACTAGTGGGAGTTTTACTTAATGCTATTACATTCAATATAATAAATTGCTACAGAAATGCAAATTTTAAATCAGGAAAAACAGTGACTAAAAATAAACTCAGTTTGTGTTTGACAAAAAAAATTCCAGAGGAAAGCCATAACAATGTGTTTTAACACTAAAGTGAGTTCTACATTTTATTACAATAGCTCAGTAGAGGAATTGAAGTCAAGTATTTTCCTAAAGTGAAGGTGGTTAACTATGTAGGAAGATATTTATTTATAAAAATATCAGTTATTTAAGAGACAAAAAGAACTTACATTCGCCCAAGTTCTGAGTATCTAGCAACATTCTTCAAAATTAAGGCAGAAGTCAAACGAATATGCTTCACAATTGGCCCTTCTTTCTCATCCTGCCAAAAAAATACACATACATGAAAATCACCTTCTACATAGATAAATATTAATTTAAAAGGGTGACAAGAGACTGTTGCCTTATAATGATAGAATTTTAATTTCATCTTAGCAACATCACTGGTGTAACTATAACTAACTTGGAAATTACTTATTTAAACATTGGTAATAGGGTATAGATGCTCAGAGCCTTTCCTCCTTGGTGTTACTCTGTCTTGGTCATTTCAATCTTTGGGTAAAATCTTGTTTGGTTCTAAACTAAACCTATTTTCCCACGTTGGGCCTTCAGTACCTTTAAAATGTAGTTGCTGCTATTGAAGTTGTGGAAAATAGCTTGTTTATTGAATGAAAATCAAGGATGTGGATTTTGATTTGACAGACAATGCAAGCACTGTCCACAGGGAAATAACACAGGTTTGAGCACAATGAAGATGCAGTGAAGCTGGGTACAATTTCCCATATCGTCAAGAACACAATTTTCTCTTCATATTCAGGGTTCTATTACTGTAGCTTAGGATACAACCTATTGTCAGGTTTGGGCAGCTACTTTAGCTGAGGTTGAAACATCTCTGGCTCTCCATGATACCAGTTGCATCTAAATTAATGTTTAATTGAAGATGATGTATGGTATGTCGTCTGACCAAAGTCAGACACATACAGCAAAGTCTGGAGAACACAGCAATAAATTAATCATTCAGTTCTCAAAAACTACCATCATTAATCAGCGCATTTGTGTCCAAGGCAGACGCGTCAGAAAGCATTACCTACTGCGTTGGTTGGTGTTACTGTTTGAAATAGTGATGATGCCAAACAGGGGACTGCAATAGGTGTCACTAATAACAGAAAGCAAGGTAGCAATAACACTGCTTACACACAGTCTTTAGTCCTTTTGTCACTTGATGGAAGTGATACTCAACATTCTCCATTCATAAATCAAATATTAAATTTAGATGCCCATCTACCAAAATGCAACTGCAATATGCAACTTGATGCCATCCACTGCACAGACTTACTGTCAACTTGGCTTAGAAGACTGTGGCTTCAACTTTCACTACATCTATCATAATCTCCATTTTCTCAACATAGCAGTGCAGATGGCAATGTTTCATTACTGAGGTGGTGATCAATGTAGCATCTGCCTATCCCATGGCACTATTTAAAACAAGAAGGGGAGTTCTCCCAGTTTCCTTATCTGCACACTTATCCCAAACAAAATTATCAAAATAAATTAACAATGAGACAAATTAACTTATCAGACTGTTAGATGATGACCGTGTGCATATTTGCGTGCATAACAACTTGCTTTTACATAGCATCTTTAACACAATAAAACATCTCACAGGGCTTCACAGACAAATTATAAAAAAACTGCACATTCAAAAGTAATTAATTGGCTATGAAAGTCTTTAGCATGTGAAAGGGCTATATTCATTCATTCAATCAATGTCTGGAATTACTTAGTGGCCCAGCATTTTGACAGTCAACTTTAATCACTGCCATGCAATCAACTGGTTATCATTGTACGATCACACCCATTGGTTTCTGGATTTAAGGTAACCAGCATTTGCAAGTCCACGATATACAGTAAACAACTTCTCAAACTATTTTTGTGTATAGTTTTTGAAAAATATTACTTAATCAATTAATCTTAATAAAAATTTGGTATAGAGAACAGCAATATGTATAGAAACAAAAACAGAAATTGTAGGAAAAGCTCAGCATCTGTAGAGAGACATTAGAGTTAATATTTTGGTCGAGTGACTCTTCCTCAGAACTGATGGTAGTGAGGAATATGTCGATTTTTATGCGGAGGATAGGGTGAGGGGAGGGGGTAAGGAGTAAAAGATAGGTGAGATAGAACCCAAAGAGAGAGAAAGAGAGAGAAGAACAGTTGGATAGACAAAGGAATGGAGAATGACCCTATCCATGCTCCACAAAATTTTATAAACCTCTATAAAATCACCAATCAGCCTCTGACATTACAGGGAAAATAACCCCAGCCTATTCAGCTTTTCCCTATAGCTCAAACCCTCCAACCCTGGCAACATCAGTGTAAATCCTTTCTGCACCCTTTCAAGTTTCACAACATCCTTCCTATAGCAGGGAGACCAGAATTGCATGCAGTATTCCAAAAGTAGCTAAACAAATATCCTGTATAGCCACAACATAAATACAATACCCTGTATAGCTCCCAACTCCCATACTCAATGCATATGCAAAGAAAGGCAAGCATACCAAATGCCTTCTTCACTATCCTATGTACCTGCAAGTCATTCCTGATGAAGGGCTTATGCTCGAAACGTCGAATTCTCTATTCCTGAGATGCTGCCTAACCTGCTGTGCTTTGACCAGCAACACATTTGCAGCTATGTACCTGCAACGCCACTTTCAAGGAACGAGGAATCTGCACTCCGAGCTGTCTCTGTTCAGGAACACACCCTAGAACCTTGCCATTAAGTGTATAAGTCCTGCCCTGATTTGATTTTCCAAAATGCAGCACCTCACATTTTTCTAACTTAAACTCCATCTGTCACTCCTTGGCTGATCAAGATCCTGTTTTACACTGAGGTAACCTTCTTCGCTGTCCACTAAACCTCCAATTTTGCTGTCATTTTATTAGTGATTCTCATGTTAGCTCTGTGTATAAACAAAGAGTAAACTTAAGTTACTAATGTATAGCACCTCATTACATCCTGTAAAAACATCACAGCCAATCAATGACTTCTGAAATTCAGCATTTGTTGCTAGCTGGATAAAACCAGTAGCCAATTTATTAACAGCAAGCTATCACAAACAGTAAATACTGATCGAGTTAAAATTGTTGATCAGGATGCCATAAGAACTGCCTGCTCTCCTTTGATGTTAAGGCATATTCTAAATCTGCTTGAAGAGGATACCAGTTTAATGTTCAATTGAAAGAAAGTATTCACATTAGTAGTACACTGAAATGTCAACCAAACTCAAATTCTGGAGTGGAGCCTAAACTGGAAATCTTCTGACACAGACAGCACCCTTCTATCCAATTTAATGTAACACTTAGAAGTTGATGACTGCTTCTTATATGCATAGTATGTGCTCTCTGCTTGAGCAGGTCTTAAAACAAATGGTTTATGCAGATACTAACCAAATAATTTCTAAAATTAAGATTGCGGGAGCCTTTCCTCAGAGCCATTAGCGCAGCACTGGGGTGATTGACCAAGGCCTTGTGAGACTTGGGTGTCGGAGCTGTACCATCTGATGGAGACTGCCTGAAGAGAACAAATTGAGATACATGAAAATAATGACACAGCTTAGTATATCTATTCTACTATGTGATCTCAATGCCAAGACTTGTGATCCGCAGGCAATAATAGAAAATTATAAACATATTTGGGAATACATTAATTCAGCCAAGGAAGTGATGAGATTCTATACAATGACCTGGAGTGTTTAAGGCCCTCATGATACACAGTACGGAGAAGCTGAAGTCACAACAAAGATAGACATTTTCCAGACATTAAAGCAGGCCCCAATAATATCCTCATGGAAGAATATTTGACATGGTGCAGGGAGCAACTGAAGAATTCACAATCAAACAGAGTTAGGTGCAGCATATGTGGTATATATAAAACAGAACTTTAATGCAATCATTATTCTATTATAAATATACTTACCCATTTTGTTCAAGTTATTTGAACTTCAGTATTTAACTGTTAGAAATATGAAGTTTGTCAGATTATGTTTTGGGATTTTCTTGAAGATAGGGTAAAATGGAGGAACGAAAAGAATCAAGACCTACTCGAATTCTGCCCTACAAACCTGGGTGACTTGATTAGAAAGGGTACTAGCTTGTCTTACTGGGAAATAGGTGGAAGGTAGTCAGACTAATCAACACCATTAACAGCAGTTGTGCCGAGAGAGGAAAGATTGTTGGTTTCCAAATCCTAGGGAGGTGCTCAAATTAACTGTTTACAATAACAGATATTATGTTAAACTGTCTATTTAACTTCAAAATGATTAGAGTCCAGGGCCTAGACGTCACTCCTTTTCTCCGATGCTGCCATGAGACGGGCTTTGAGGGGGGGGGGGGGGGGGGGGGGGGAAGGGCCAACTGGTTGCTGTTCTCCAGGTGTGTTGCAGATTTGGACGTGTTTGTGTGTGTGACAGAATGAGAGCGAGGAGGGGGACAGTGCTGAGTCAACAGTGAACACAAGGGAGAAAGACAAGCGGGTGAGGGAGGGAGAGAGGGAAGGGGAGAGAGAGAGAGCAGGGACAAGGGAAGGTCACAAACAAAGCTGGAAGGTTCAGCTTAATTTGGCTAGAAGGCAACAGGTAGTGAAGGCGATGCTTGGTATGCTTGCCTTTATCGATCAGTGCATTGCGTATAGGAGTTGGGAGGTCATGTTTCGGCTGTAGAAGACATTCGTTAGGCCACTTTTGGAATACTGCGTGCAATTCTGGTCTCCCTGCTACAGGAAAGATGTTGTAAAACTTGAAAGGGTGAGAAAAGATTTACAAGGATGTTGCTAGTTTGAAGGCTTTGAGCTTTTGGGAGAGGTGAACTGGCTGGGGCTATTTTCCCTGGAGCATCGGAGGTTGAAGGATAACCTTATAGAGGTTTATAAAATTACGAGGGGCATGGATAGGGTGAATAGTCAAAGTCTTTTCCCCAGTGTAAGGGACTCTAAAACTAGAGGACATAGGTTTAAGGTGAGAGGGGAGATTTAAAGGGACCCAAGAGGCAATGCTTTCATAGTGAAGAGTGTAAGGAATGAACTGCCAGAGATGGTGGTGGGTGGAGGCTGGTACAATTGCAACATTTAAAAAACATCTCTTGGGTGTATGAATGGAAAGGGTTGACAGGGATATGGGGCCAAATGCTGACAAATAGGAATAAATTAATTTAGGATATCTGATTGAGATGGAGAGTTAGACCAAAGGGTTTGTTTCCATACTGTATATTTCTATGACTCTAAGAGTGATCGCCATGGTAACCCACACCATGAAAGAGAGACAGGGATTAGAAGTCACCCTAGTGGAGGGGAAAAAAAAAGCCAAGAATGACTTTGGACAAATTCCTGCAGAATAAAGTGACTTTTTGATGGGAAACAGTAAAATGTAATCATAGATGAAAATGTTCTGTTGTTTGTTATGTTAAATAGGAGACAATTGCTGGAGTTTAGAATATAGGTAACATTGAAATAGTGTTAAGTAAATGTTACTTCTCGTTTTTATTTAAATAATTGTCTTAACATTTGAAATATTTTCAGGTGATCTTTTCAGTCATTCACTATAATTGCAAATTACTTTTTCGAAATTATTGATCACTATGGGAATTGTAAAATATGGAATATAGAACAAGATATACATATGTGAGTTTCAGAAAGGACTTTGTGAATCTAACAAAGCAGGACATTATGCCAAGTCATACAGTCATGCCAGGATAATTACCATAATCCACAGAAGAACAATATCCTTTAAACTTTAACTTGTTATAAAAAGGTTTCTGGAGGCTACTCACTTCTATGGTAAGTAAAGTGAATTTGACTTGTGACACATACAGATCCTGTGGGTGTCATATCATACAATCAATGAAATAGAACTGTACGAAACATCTAAAAGTTATTAAAAACTGGATTGGTAATCCAGAGGTCTGGCTAATGCTCTGGCAGCATGCTGCCATGGT
Source organism: Hemiscyllium ocellatum (assembly GCF_020745735.1). Classification (NCBI taxonomy): domain Eukaryota; kingdom Metazoa; phylum Chordata; class Chondrichthyes; order Orectolobiformes; family Hemiscylliidae; genus Hemiscyllium; species Hemiscyllium ocellatum. The sequence goes on from NC_083426.1 coordinate 47,507,806, forward strand.
GGAATCTGAATTCAATTCAATTCACCTGAAAACTAATATTAGTAATGATAACGATGAAACTACCATCAACTGTTACAAAAACCTCTCTGATTCACTAATGTTCCAAATGGAAAGAAATCTGCCCTCCTTACTTGGTCTAGCCTATATGTGACTCTCAATATAGTAATTTGGTTAACACTGAACACAGAAAAATACAGCGCAGTACAGGCCCTTAGGCTCTCGATGTTGCGCCGATCCAAGCCCACCTAACCTACACTAGCCCACTATCCTCCATATGTCTATACAATGCCCGTTTAAATGCCCATAAAGAGGGAGAGTCCACCACTGCTACTGGCAGGGCATTCCATGAACTCACGACTTGCTGAGTAAAGAATCTACCCCTAACATCTGTCCTATACCTACCACCCCTTAATTTAAAGCTATGCCCCCTCGTAATAGCTGACTCCATACGTGGAAAAAGGTTCTCATGGTCAACCCTATCTAAACCCCTAATCATCTTGTACACCTCTATCAAGTCACCCCTAAACCTTCTTTTCTCCAATGAGAACAGCCCCAAGTACCTCAGCCTTTCCTCATACGATCTTCCTACCACACCAGGCAACATCCTGGTAAACCTCCTCTGCACCCGTTCCAGTGCCTCCACATCCTTCCTATAGTATGGCGACCAAAACTGCACACAATACTCCAGATGAGGCCGCACCAGAGTCTTATACAACTGCAACATGACCTCAGGACTCCGGAACTCAATTCTTCTACCAATAAAAGCCAGTACGCCATATGCCTTATGCCTTCTTCACAGCACTATTTATCTGGGTGGTTAACTCTTAACTCCCTCTGAGGATAAAATATGGGCACCTTTTAATACCCATGTGTATGCCCAATAGTTTATTTCATGTTATAAAATTTACAGTTAAAGATAAATGATGTATTCTACTTCTTAGTTTGTGGTTTTAGAATAATTCTTTAATATGGTTGGTTGGTTAATCAGCTTGATAATATCACTGGCACAGAATCCCTGAGGTCATCTGGACTTGGTGCCAGATTTAAACTTGTCAGGAAGGCAGAATCCAAGCAACATACTTAGCTGCATTGTTGTGGGCTGATGTTTGCACAATGGTCAGCACTGTTATTTCAATTCTTTCTACTCTGCCCCAAAGTGCCAGCTACCCAAACTTGCATTTGTTGCCCCAGGGATGGTAAGTACAGAGTCAATTTTATTCAGTTGTGGAAACATAATGGAGCACAATGAGCTGAGCTTATTCAAAGTCATAGTAAATAAATGTCTGTACAGTTAATTTTCATCCAAACAATAGTAGATGGATCTGAACCAGGTAGTATCACATTACCTAATTCACTAATACCCAGTCCTCTGAAAACTGGCATCTGGCTGATTGTATGATATTTATACAAGAGTCTGTTTTGATTCTATAAATGACACCTTGACTGATTAGATATTGATTTTTATTCCACCTCTCAGTAATTTCATTAAAATGAAGTTGGCAGTGCTGAACAATTACATAATAGATTGTCCAGTTGTTTACCATTCAATTTCTGTAATTAAGATCACCAATCATATTGGGATTTGAATTATAAGTGATCTTGTTCCAACTTTAGTAAAATTTCTGCTGGAACTTACTCAAGATTTTAATAAGAAACGGAGTGGAAAGGAACTATTGCATTGGTTGCATTTTCATGCACCTTAGATATTTTCTTTTTGTAAGATTAGAAAGAACACACCAAAGGTTAAATTTGTAAACATTTTTTAAAAAATCATTTATGAGAAAAGTGCATCCCTGGCAGTTTTTATTGCCTAATTGGAATTGAGGGCAGTTAAGAGTCAACCACATTGCTGAAAGTTTGGATTCACATGTAGGCCAGACCAGGTAAGAATGACAGTTTCCTTCCCTAAAGGAAAGGACATCAGTGAACCAGATGGGATTTCCTGACAATCAACAATGGTTGTCATTGGACTTTTAATTCCAGATTTTTACTGAATTCAAATTCCACCTGCCATGGTGGGATTTGAACCTTGGTCCTCAGAATCCTGAAGGGCTTATGCCTGAAACATCAATCCTCCTGCACCTCGGATGCTGCCTGACTGACTGTGCTTTTCTGGTACCACACTTTTGCCTCTGGATTAACAGTTGAATGACAATACTGAGTCATTACCTCCCATACATGATAATTTACTGACTGAGTTCAGTTTAGCAAATTCTCACAAAGTTGTGATTTTCAGGAGCACAACCACAACTGTAAACAAAATGACTTTAAATGAATAATCATTTCTCTTTGGAATCAATAAAGCTGCCAGACTTGGGATTCTGCAGGCATTTCTCACCCAGGCAAAAAAAAAGTTAAAGTTGAGACACTGTACTTTATATGAGCAATACTACATTTCTAGCTGAAATAACAAAATACAAAATGCAACACTAAATATAAAAGAAACAAATACAATATTAAAAATAAAACTCCTAAATTCCCCTTGACTGCACTGACTTGGAGGTGCCGGTGTTGGACTGGGTGAACAAAGTTAAAAATCAGCTGGTGTTGTGTGACTTTTAACTTTGCTGTATTATTAGACTGACCAGGCTCCATCCAGTGGCAGACGATAGTTGGTGCAGGCAGCAGGGAAATCACCCCACCAAAAGCAATGCTCACATGGACTAACTTCTGCCACCATGCAGTTGGAAAAATAATTAACTAACTGTTGATTGTAGGACTCACAGATGCTATTGAGGGCATAGTTCATTAGGTGGACATAAAAGTATGAACCTATTTCTTAACAACAAGGGGGCAGCATAGTGGCTCAGTGGTTAGCACTGTTGCCTCACAGCACCAGGGTCCCAGGTTCGATTCAAGCCTTGGGTGACTGTGCAAACTCCACATAGCCATTCTCCCTGTGACTGCGTGGGTTTCCTCTGGGTGCTCCGGCTTCCTCCTACGGTCCAAAGATGTGCAGGTCAGTTGAACTGGCCAGAGTGCTACGTGCATCAGTCAGAGGGAAATGGGTCTGAGTGAGTTACTCTTCGGAGGGTCGGTGTGGACTGGTTGGGCCAAAGGGCCTGTTTCCACACTGTAGGAAACCTAATCTAATCTAAAATAACTTTTATGCATTGATTGCCTATTAGCATAGAAGAGCACTTCATTTTCTACAGTTGGATTCTTACCTTACTGCAGTTTGAGAGGTGCTTGTTTGTGCTTTCTGCTCCAATCTCTTCAGTCCAATAAGCAGCGTTTCCCTTGAACAGTGTTTGTCCTATTGAAACATAATCAACAAAAAGACTGGCAAATGTATTATCCTCAAAATATACAATTAACCACTAATTTAAACAAGTTGTGCGTACATTCTAATCTGTTATACTGCACTGTTTTAAGGAAATGCAAAAACATATCCAAGAATTCCCTGGATTTTGGAAATTTCCAACTGGATAGGAAAACCTCAAATTTTGGAGCATATTCCCCAGACCATGGACCGTCTGGGTTAAAAAATGTGAATAAGAAAAGTAGGCACTTCATTTTTTTGGGGTGATGGAGATAAAGGAAAGTATTTTCAATAAAGCATTAAGATTCATATTAACTTTGTAGGTAGAGAATGGATAGATCCTGAGTATTATCACAGTAAATAGGAACTGGACAGACCATTCAATCAAGCCTGCTATGCTATTCAATAAAATCACGGTTGATCTGATTGTATTTTTTTACTTAACAGAGGGAGACATTAAAAAAAACAAAAAGTTGAAATGAGTTGACCATTTCAAGGTTGATAAATTGAAAATAATCGAAGGGTACAAGGTTAGTGCTGGGACCTTAACTATTTACAATCTATATCAATGACTTTAATGACTGTATTGCAGCCAAATTTGCTCATGGTGATAAAGATAGGTAGGAAAACAAATGGTTAGGAGAATACAAAAAAAAAGTCTGCAGACGGACATAAATAAGTAGGCAAAAATTTGGGAGATGTGAGTATTATGTAAGAGGGACATTTTGGCAGAAAGAATAGAAAAGCTGAATTTTATTTCAATGGAGAGAGACTGCAGAATGCTACTGTACAGAGGGATTGGAAGGTGCAAATTTGTGCAGTACCAAATCATTCGCGAGAAGAAACAACAAGCAATTAGAAAGGGATGAATAATCTATAAAATTAGGGAAGTACTCTAAAACCATACAGGACATTACTGGAGTATAGTTTTAGTCTCTTTACTTGAAGACTATAATAGGGTTGGAAGCAATTCAGAGAAGGTTTAATAGGCAACAGTTACTTCTTGCTCAGAAGAAAGTGACTTGGAGCAACCTCCTGTATAAAGGGACACAATTCTTTAAGAACATGTCGGCAAGAGAAGTACAAAAAAGGAACGTAAGAAAGGAATGCCAGCAATTGATGCCACAGACCAATTCCATCTCCCCAGAAACACCTGTTAAATGTGTAATCGGAGATGTGGTTCTAGGATCAGGCACATTAACCACACAAGGAGCCACAGAATCCATGACCAGTGACACATAATTCTTAGAAGAACAATCATATTCATTAGTAAGTGACATCCAGAAAACAGCCTAGTTGTTGGCAATGTAAAGGACTGTCCTATAAGAATCAGTAGGTTATGATGAACTTATTGGAATGTAGAAGAACAAGTGATATTACTGAAACAAAATATTCTGAGGGGAGTCGCCATGGTAGATGCTGAGGTGAGCTTTCACCTTGCTGGTGAATCTGGAACAATAGGATGTTTAAGAATATGCGATATCCCAATTAAAATGGACAGAGAATTAATTTCTTTTCTCAGAGAGTTGCTCATCTTTGGAATTATTTTCCAAAAAGAGAAGTAAAGGTTGGGTCACTGAATATGTTCAAGGCTGAGTTAGAAGAGTTTTGATCTACAATGGAGGAAAGGGATATTGCAAGAGGGTGCAGGCAGAAAGGCAAATGCAACCATGGCCTCAAACAGATCATCCATCTTTTTATTGAAGGACAAAGCAGACTTGCCTATTATGATAACACCCAAGGGATCTATCAGTTAGCTTTATTGAAAATACTTTAACTCCTTCAAACCCAACAAAATGAAATAACCAACATTCTTATTCACAATTTTAACCCAAATGGTCCAGGATGAGAAGTTATGCTCCAAAATTCAGATCTTTCTTACAATGTATACACTAAATAGAAAGAATGCTTTTTAACAAAAGCAAATTTAATCAGAGTAAGTTCATGCACTATAATTCAGATGAACTTTTCGCCATCAAATGCTGCTCAGCAAGGCAACTAATGTCAAAACAAAAAGCTACATTGATGCTGCTGGGAAAAAAAAATCTGCATTACTTTTAAGTACTTTCATTGGTTTCCTGATATCAGGCAGAAATTTTAGCACTGTTTTGTTGTGTCACATGCACACATTACCCTCAGCTTTATTTCTCAATACCCAAAATAAAAGTACCAGAATCCAAATAAAAAGGAATCTGTTTATTTTCAGAGTACAGTACTTCCAAACGCTGCATATATACATATAAGCTTACTGAGCAGAACTACATGACTGTCTAGTTAAATTAATGAGACAGAGAATTAGTTTTGAACTTGACCACTTAATTCTTGCCAGGAAGATCTTTGGAAAAGCAGTAAAAATATCATACTTGGAGAATTTTGCCTTTTCGCTGGTCTAAGTATTACTTTTAATGGCAATGTACATCCATGAAAGAAATTTGACTAAAAAAGTGTCCTTGCAGGGTTCAAATTTACCAACCGATTGTTTTGCTTCCAGCTTCATAGGCCATCTCAGATCATATCACAAACAGAACAGGCAAAACTATTTTCCAAGTCATCAAAGTTGAATGCAGTCTGAATGGATTAGCTTTTCTCAAGACTCTAATGCTACTTTGACCATATAGAAATTTAGAAACCATTCACTCTTCCTATCAATGATGGAAACAGCCAGGTACCTTCTCAACATCCATCCACAGAGCAGCAGCAACATGCAGGAATTATATGCTTCCATACCTCCTCTAATGCTTCAGTTTTGCCAATGCTAGCAAAGTTTAGCATTTTTTTAAGCTTATAGATAATCAAGTCTATTTCATGCCTGCCTATTCCTCAGACAATTTAGCATACTTATCACTTGCATCTGAAGTTCCAGCTCAATATATGAAAATCTAGTCAACTGGATTAAAGGCCATTCCATGTACAGAATAAGGTTGCGCATACTTTATGATATAGACCAAGTGACTGGAGCTTTGCTACTACGTCACAATTCACAATATACCTGGTCTAGATTTATTCTTCCTTATGTACAGCTAACATAACTACCTATTATGTTTAACAATGGAATTACTTGAGCTATAAAATATTTCTTCTGTTTTCTGATGGTTAATGTTCAAAGATTAATGGCACAATTTCAATTTGAAGAACTCAACAGGTCAAGTACTTAGAAGGATTTAAGGGAATCTGGACTTTGAAGCAGAATCACATTTAAGCATGGACAATCTGAAGAAGAGAGTCAGTTTTGAGTTACCCTGACATGAGCTTCCTGCAAAGCAGTGAACATTTAAACTGACTGCATTCATTGTACTCTGGAGATATGGAGAGCATGGAAATAGAAGGTCAACGTTGCCATTCATATTCTTTTCTTTATACCCATCATGACTGTTCAAAAACAAAACACTGGCAGTTTTTATAAATGAAGACACAGCTCTCCAAAGTTTCAAAAATAAATTTCAAATGGATCAAGAAGTTAGCTGTCAAATAAAAGCCACATTACCTGCAGGTGTGTGATGAATGAAAGCCTTTGTCGAGGAAGTGGCTCACAGCCCTCCCACATACATTGACCCTGATACACATCTTTTCCACCATGCTCAGTAGCTGCATGGTAAAACACTTGGGAAGGTGTCTCAAACCACCTGCAAGTAGTAAATTTTAGTTAAAGCAAAACTGAAGACCAGTATTTGTGACAATTTAAATATATGCCCATACACAGAAGACATCTTATAAATTAAAATAATCATTGTTATACAATCTTCTTTTCTCTTCAATACATGTCATATTTTTAGCAGACAAAACTGGGAAATCTGACATCACATTGCCACCAATGCTCTGCCATAGGAGTGGCTCACAGAATTTATGTTTCTTCCTCTTTGCAGAAGAAATGAGCTGGCATCAGGAACACTGACATGTTGTAGCTGAGGTCTGCAATCTGTTAGACAGGGCCTAAGAAGAATATTCCTATTCATTGACATGCTAAAACATGAAATTGGGCTTGCTGAAATATTACAGTCCATTTACTTTGAGGATGCATTGAACTGTTTCCAAATAGCTGATGATTATGTGAAAATTAAATATTAAAGAAAGTTTCTGACCAAACCTGACTTTTGTGGCTATTTGATACAGTCTGAAAACATGCGGGCCAAATACGGGCTTCACCACTGTCAAGACCAACTACTAATCCAGCAGCCACTATAGCTGGGATCTGGGATCTACAGAGCTCCATGTCAAAGTTTTTCACCCGGTACATTTCCAAATAAACAGTCAAGCTGCCCCAAATAAAAAAAAACGTGCTGGATAAACTGTAACTTGTGAAGAGCTAAGATAGATAAAAAGCTGTTCCAATTAACTGACAGTTCAAGGATTAGGGGACAGAGAATTAAGATTTTGAACATGATATATGGGGATGAGGGGAAGAACCTTTTATGATGCAAGTAATAAGGATTTGGAACTCATTACCTTCACATTCTCCACCTTTATATGCAATAATTTCAAACAAAAATGCATAGACACAGGAAGAAAATGAACCTGTAGGTTAGAAGAGTAGAACATGGAAATAGGACAGACTAGATTTCTCAACAGAGTGTTGCCATGGACTCAACTGGCAGAATGTTTTCTTTCTATGCTGTTATAAAACAACTCCAAAAATAGTTAAGAGTTCAAGGTTACCTCAGATACAGATCGACTTTATGTTATTGAACTCAAACCCAATACTCCAAAGATACACGTGTAATAGTTGGATGAAGTCTCACAAAACTGAAGACAACTACCAGGAAGTAGACTTTGGGAGGTAGAGTTGGGGTGGGGGATAATATTGAAGAAGAAAGGTGAAAAATAAACATATGAATACCACTGTTCCCTGCAACAAGTCCTTCTCCTCTTTCAGAAGAATCTGAACGTAAGCAAGCAATAAATTTGGGAAAGATAAAGATTCATAAGGAACTTCACATGAAAAGTTAGAAGCAGCACTCCAAAAGAAAATGTATTTATCCTTAATTCTGTCAGGATGCCTTTTTAAATACAACTATGAGCCCAAATCTTAATTCAGTCTGGTACAGAGAGGCTAAGACCAAAAATGAGGTCTTACATGCCTGCAGAAAGTTGATCACAACCTCAGGATATCCCAACAAGTTCTATTACCAATGAGGCACACAAGTGTAGTCCCTGTATAATGCAGGGAAATGTGGCAACCAATCTGTATACACAATAAAGAATCTATACATGATAATGAGACATATTATGGTTGCTTTCTGGTTAGCATTGCTGCCTCACAGCGCCAGGGACCAGATTAGATTCCACCATTGAACAACTCTGTATGGAGTTTGTACATTCTCCTAGTGTCTGCGTGGGTTTCCTCCATGTTCTCCAGTTTTCTCCAAGAGTCTAAAGATCTGCAGGCTAGGTGGGCTAGCCATGGGAAATGCAGGGTTTATGGGGATGAGGTGGGTCTGAGTGTGATGATCTTTGGCGAGTCAGTGTGGACCCAACGGGTCGAATGACTTGCTTCGATTATAGGAATCCTGTCTTTGTTCAGCTAATTGGTTTGTTTTTAGAAACATAACTCTGCTTGTAAGACAGTCAAAAGTCAAAGCTTATCACTGATGATGCTATAGGATCTTGATGGAGCAAGACAAGGCCTCAATTTAACATCTCATCCAAATGAAGACAAAAATTCTTCAGAATGTGGTGAGAGAGAGAGAGAAAAAAAAACATCTGCTGACAAGGTAATACCACTCAATATTTTGAGCATGGTGGCTGGTTGAATTATGTGCTGCAACACTCACCCCAACATTTTCTCTGTGCCTGTAGGGAAATATCTGATTTGGCCTCAATAACTTCCCACAAGAGTACAATGTGATTAGGAACTTTGTACATGTGCATGTGAACACACAACCCCTCACACGGTTACAAATTCATGGCCCAACAGTGGGCCAAGCCTTTTATTAATTTAATTCTACATTCTTTATGGAGTCAGTTAATTCACTACTAATATATTGTTCCGAAAGCACAATACTCCTTTCAACAGAGAAAGTAATATGCATACCTTGAACTTGCATTGAATGTGCAATGGTACCAAATCTATGCTCAGAAAAATCCAATCTAGACAAACAATTTTAAGCTGTCTATTTTACATTCATGAACGACTCATTAAAGGCATTAAACATTATTGCTGGAGAAACTCAGTTTGGTAGCATCTGTGGAGAGAAAAACAATGTTAATATTTTGAGTCCGTGCGATTTACAAGTCATACAGCATGGAAACAGACCCTTTGTTCCAATTTGTCTACACAGATCAGATGTCCCAGTCTGACCTGACTCTTTAGAACTGTCTTCACTTCTGAAGAGCCATAAAGGAGTTGAAATGATAATTGCTTCTCTCTCCCTTTCTCCACATACTGCCAGACCTGCTAAGTTTCTCCAGCATTCTCTGCATTTGTTTCAGGATTTTCATCATTTGTAGTAACGTGATTTTACTCTTATTCAAAGGCACCTTCAACAAATGTGGCAGAACATCATGCTGCTATTTAAGGCAATATAAGGTATTTACTGATTAACACAGCAGTTCTATTGTTCACTTGAAATAGGCGACTGACCTCTTACAATTTTTCCAAAGACACATGAAACTCTGGCTGGGTTTCCTGGTAGACTCTGTTTCTGCAGGTGACAGTGGTACCTGAGAGCTCTGGGGTCCTGTATACTGCTCCACTGTTGGGGAAAGTTGTGAATGCAGGTGTTGGGTTACTGTCTGCTGACTGGACAACGGAGCAGGAGAACTCACTTTAGGAACCCCCTGCAAACAAGAGAGAGAGAGAGAGAGAGTGTGTGTGTTATAGACTACTTATTGTAAAACCTTGTGCTTCCACATTTAAAAAAAGTAAGGTTCTACATAAAAGCAAGACCTTTAAAAATGACTTAGATAGATGTTGACGTAATTGTTCTAGTGAACGGAGGATGGTCAGGTCAACCTAAAGCGTGAGGATAGAGCTATGTTCCTGTTATTTTAAGTTCCTGGTAAAGGGAGCTGGGACTCCCATCGTTCGATACTGTACAGCAGTTTCTGAAAGTTTCTCATCCAAACAATAGTAAACACCTCTGCCACTTATTGAAGGAAGGTAACTCCTACATATGATAATCCATCTGATAGCATCTCAAAGTCATACCCTCTAGTAAGTTTCAATGTACACTAAGTTAGATCATATTTCCAAACTGTATGATAGCAAGTTACAGTCAATAGCTAACGTTCCTGTGAAATGGCTGAAAATGAATCTACTGTACAAGTCACAAACAAAATGATTTCTTCTTGATCTGCTCCTATCTCACGTATTAAAGTATTTCTAATCAACCTGCTTTGATATGTTATACTATACCTCTGTGGCAGGTGATATTTGAATATGGTCCTTCGGGCCCAGAGATAGGAACACTATCAATGCACCAAAAAGCAACCATATTCGTTAAAATGTACAGAATTCATGCGCCTATTCATTTCAATATCAGGCGACGCAATTTTTGCATTTACAATATACTTAATTATTCAACCTGTACATAGAACAACATTCATAGGATTAGATTACTTCCAGAGGAAGAACTGAAGGCAAGAACAGAAACTTGTGTTCACTGAAAACAAAGAATGGCTTGCAGAATTAGATGAGATCGATAAAAGAATGGAGATTGGATAAAATCCACAAGTTTAGAATATAGATTGATTATTAACAGGCCTAAACAATGGCAGAGGAATGCATAGGATGATTGAACTAGATGGTGTCACATTGGAACCGTTGCCTATTTAAAGCAAATAATTTATTGTAGATGTGATATGTAAGTAAGAAGGATAGAGATGGCGAGAAGTAATTTTGTGCAGATGAAGGATGTGTTAACAAGAAACAAATATCAAAACACAACATTCTATCTACTCGCCTGGTATGCCTCAGAAATCAAACAATAAGATCAATGGATGAAAATAGACTTTTGAAATGTGGATGTTAAGATATGTGCTAAAAATTTGCTAAACAGACTACAAGTCAAATCAAGAGGCACCTAAAATCACAAGAATAAAAAGAGTAGCACAAAATGTTGAAAACAGTCATTTATTCCAAGCTGAAAAGTTTGAGGTCTAAGCAGGCAAAATAGAGTAAAGCAGATAAAGGATCAACTCAGATATAATTGGATGACAGATGTCACAGTGATTGCAGGTGAGCTACAATGGATGCGTGAGGATGGTATAAGCTATGCAAGTGTGAGATATCATGACAGCAGATTTTCTGGCAGAAGAAACTATAAGCAGGAGAGGAAACAATGTTTTTGCGGTGTTAAGGCAACCTCAGATAAGGTTCAGAGACACAGTTATTATAATAAACAGTTTCAAATAGGAAATTAATATATTTATCCTCTTTCTGATATAGCATATTTAAAAGTGATAAGCTGAGCTTTTCCACAAGGGTTATACAGCACCAACATTCAATCAATCATTCTGCTCACAATAACTGAATGATGAAACAAATCTAATGAGCTGGACAATAAAGATGATTCTGAGCATAATGTGGTCGTCATGGAATTGTATTCATTGATATGCTATGTGACGGCTGCAGCATTTCACATGCTTGATCACATCCTCCTCCTTCTCCTCTGCCTCCAAATCTTTGTGACCCAGCAGGGTGGGATTACTCTCACCTGGTTTCCTTCCTTCATTATCCAAGCATAGCCATAGTATTTCATGCAATGACTTCTCTTTCTGCTTCCACATTGTTACATCTCATATCTCCTCTGGTTTCTTTGTCAGCTCCCTTCTATTTATATGGACATGATCCCATTGGCAACATTATCTTAAAGCACAGCATTAGTTTTCACATGTACATCAAGGGTACCCAATTCTACCACTCCATTACGTCATTATTTACCTCCCACATTGTTGCTATAATTATCCAACTGCTTATTTGAAACCCAGTAAGAGATGATCAGAAATTTCCTTTGACTACATAATGGAAAGGCTAAAGCAATTTTCTTCTGCCACACTCCATGCTTAATTCCCTAGTTAAAGGATCCATCTCTCTTCCTGGCGATTCTCAGACTAAACCTGACTGTTTGCATCCTTGGTGTCATAATTAAGCCTAACGTATCATCTATTCATGCCAATACTAAGACCATTTCTTTCCATTTCTAATAATGGACTGACACTGCCTCGGATCATCTTGTCCCATTCATGCATTTTATAGCTCTCACATTCTAACTTGAGATAATCCAAAACTCATCCCCAATGTCTTAACTTACACTGAGTCCCATTCACCCAATGCTCAATGCTCAATTATCAATGATAGAGCAATAGAGATCTACAACACAAAATAAAGGTCTTTTGGCTCATTGAGTTTGCACCAGTAAAGGAAAAACACCTAACATTTCTAATATCATCGCTTTTTATGCCGTCTTGAATCCTTCTTAACTGTTAAAAGAGTGTTTCTGCCTCTATCACCCTTCTAAATTCTTACCACTTTCTAACATCACCGTTAAACCTCCTGTCTCTTACCTTAAATCCATGAGCCCAGTCACTGATCCCTCCAATAAGAGGAAAATGCTTTTTCCTGTCTATTGTCTACTTCCTGTCTCTGCCCTCAATTTTATATATCTCAAGCCTGTTCCTCCTCAGTCTCCTCTGCACCAAGGAAAACAACACCAACCTATCAAATGTCTCTTCTGCCCCACATCTCCAGTATAATCACACTGCTACTAAATGAATTCCAGAACTGCATACAACATTTTAGCTGTGGTCTAACCAGTATTTTATTTAGTCCCATCATCGCCTCCTTGCCTTTAAACTCTATGCCTCAGCTAATAAGACACACATTGTATACTTGCCTTACTATTTTATCTACATTTCCTAATAGGTTAAGGATCTGCTGGCCATTCACAACATAGTCCCTCTGATCCTTGTACTTCTCAGGGTCCTCCTAATATATATTGTATTTCCTTGCTTTGTTTGTTCCGTCCAAGTACATCACCATACATTATCCAAACTCCGTTTGCCACTGATCAGCCCATCTGTAACCACCTGAAATCTAATGCTATCCTCCTTACTTTTTAATCAGCTCACTATATTTTTGTATCATTTGCTAACTTACTGATTAATCCTATTACATTCAAATCTAAATTCCTTAAATACAACACAATGCAGGGCCCCAAATCTGAAGCCAGTGGAAGTCACAAAAACACCACTCAACCATCACCCTTTTCTTCCCGCCATTCAGCCAATTCTGGATCCAGTGAACCAAACTTTCTTAGATCCCACGGGCTTTTACAGTCAAAGATCTTATATGCTCATCCTTCTTTTCAAATCCCTCAAAAGCCTTAGCTCTCTTCATCTCTCTAATCACCTCCCACAATCTTCTGAGATCTGTGTTCTTCTAATTTGGGCCTCAAATATTCCTGATTCTAAATAGCTTCACTATTTGTGGTTGTGTTTGCAGTTGCCTAGGCTCTGCACTTTAGATTTCTTTCTCTGTTATACTCCAACCCCTTTAAAACACTAAAACCTACCTCTTGGACTGTGATCATCTGATAACTAACATTACCTATGTGCTACAGTGCCATACTCTGTCTTTAATGCATTGTGATGTGCCTTAGGATTTAAAAAAAAAATTCAAAGCCTTAAGTAGTTTAGGCTGGTTTTCCGGTTGAAATCTGACAGGTTAGAAATTTATAAAATTCTGTATAAATGCCTCAAACGAATTCTACAGCACACTGAATCAAAACTAGAAACTGCTCAGAATGTGAATGTAGCAAACAGAAAGACAGCAAGCAAAGGAGTACTTTACAATCTGGAATTCAATACTTAATTTAAAGGGCAACTCCAGGTATTAAACATAGTGTAACTAAGCATCAGAAACTAAAATCTGACTGTCATCTCAGACCTAAGGGCACAGATACCAGTGGTTAGATTGTGAAGGCTATAATTCACAAGAACTACAAAAAGGGTAAATTCTTATTAACATAATTCCATTCCCCTTGCAGTAAATGGCAACATTCCATTTGCTTTCCAAATAATCTGCTGTACCTGCACATTAACTTTGCAACTCATGTACCTGGACAGAGATCCTTTAGTACAGAGCCTTGCAATCACTCTCCAGTTAACCAATATGCTACTTTTCCATTTTTCTTGCCAAAATGAAAAAGCTAACATTTACTCACATTAGATTCTATCTGACAAATTTTTGCCCACTCATTTAACCTGTTTACATCACTTAGGAGACACTATCCCCACTTGACAACTTATGTTACATCCAACTTGAGTCATCAGACATTTAGCTGCCATTCATTCAGTCTCCTTATCCAAGGGGATGAATTTAACTTAACTATAATGTCCCCACAAACATCACGTGCAGAGTCTATTGAGTAAGGTAACGTGGGGTGGGAATGGGAAAATACAGTCTGCTGATAGGCAATAAATTATAATTGAAGACTTGTAAAATAGAGGCACAAGTCCTCAAAATACATTAATATGGTGGATGAGCCTATCCTTAAAGTTGTCAAAACGTCTGGGACAATTCTCTCATGGACCGAGCAGAGAAAAGTCATCTTTATAAGAGTGAGTATGCACAATGTGTGGAGGGTGTGCAAGTTTTGAAGACTGGGGACTACCTTTTGCATCCAGAATGAAGCCAACTGCTGCCAAGGCTGGGTATTTTGCCTGCCACAGCAGGATAGTGAGGAGGCAGTTGCAAAAGTGTTGAGAAAGAGGGAGTCTGCAGAGTGGGGGCAGGGTTGCAAAGGTGGTTGCTGGACAGTAGATAGGTATGGGGGATGATAAGTCTACAAGTAGGATTTGTTGGAGAGGTGTAAGGTGAAAGAAGATTGTGTTTAATTTAAATTTGACATTGCGATCCATGATGCAGTAAACGGGGCTTTAACTGTCTGATTATCACATTCCAGCTTTGTGTCTGCGCGACGGATACACATTAGCTGTGACTTCACCAGCAAGCGGAAGTCATCTTTAGGGTGATAGATTTTTTTTTGTGTGACGGGTGTAAGAGTTATATTTGAAATAAAGTTTCTCTTGTGGTCTTCTACCATTTTAAAAATACTGTGCACAGGAAACTAGTGCTTTCCAAACATGTTGTGTAATTGCTTTAAGTTTAATGAAGCATTGGTAACAATTGTGAATATTAATGAATTCTGCTTCAGAGTTCAAATAGCCCATATATGTCAACACAAATACAGAAATTATTACATGAGCTAGTAAGAATAAAAAAAAGCAGCTCTCAGAAACTGTAAATTAGACTGTGGATAAAAAATTGGCCCCTGGAGGTTAACACTGAATGCAGTTACAACTGTAAATGATGACACCTCAAGGAATGACATCAGCGGACCTTTGTCACTGGCCATATTTTCAAACCTGTCTTTGTATACAGAGCCAGCTGCTACAGGGAAGATTCAATTACCGATATGAAACAGAGCCGTGCTGAAGGGGTTTTCCAAATCCAGAAAGTGACAGGGACAAACTCTGCAGGAAGGATTTAAATTCCAATGGACAGTGACTATTGGGTCGAGTGTGGCATTGGTTCAAACTCTTATCAATGTGGACAAAAAGTAATCTTGTAATAATGTATTGGCTATTGCAATCTTTAGATTCATATTACACAGGTTTGATACCAGGCTGTGATCAGCATTTGAAGGTGTGAGTGGACTTGGTGTGCTAAAAGTCACCCCTTGTCTGACTTATGGATTCCAAGTGCCCCTTGTTTCTTTCACAAGATAATCTATTTGGAACTACCAAGGGATTTGAATTAATCCACAAGAGTTCAACCCACACAAACCTTGAGGTAGCACAAGTGATCCACTTATATCAGAATACTGCCGTGTAGGACAGAACTATAAAGAGAACATTAAAAATTACCTCAGAGGAAAGACAGAAACAAACACAGATATTTGTATTTAAAAGAAAAAAGTCATTGGAGATTTTCCAGCAACTTGGATAGATTTAAATTCCCTTAAAGTAACAAGCCACAAAGGCTTCACTGTGTGTTTAGAGCGGACGCACTTCATTTTTCCATTGTCACTCTTCATCATATCCAGCAAAAATATATTGAGAAATGTGTAAGGAATATATCTGCAGCTCTGCCTATGGGGCAAGAAACGGTGTTCCAGATTGACTTCTGACTTCCTATGGGCTGTAACAGCTCCAAAATGAAAATCTATCATTATTTGAGAGTTTAATGACAGAAAACCAAACATCTACTTATGAAAATTACCATTTCCATATTTAGACATTCATATCAGTTAGCGAGTTTTGAGAAGATTTGTAGCTCAGGTTGAGGTTCTGGATGTAGGCTTGCTCACTGAGCTGGAAGATTTGTTTTCAGACATTTCGTCACCCTACTAGGTAAAATCTTCAGTGAAGCACTGGCGGTGTAGCCGCTTTCTATTTATATGTTTGAGTTTTCTTGGGTTGGTGATGTCAATTCCTGTTCTTTTTCTCAGGGGTTAGTAAATGGGATCCAAATTGATGTTCATATATCCTGGTGGCTAGTTTGCTGCCTGTTTGTCCAATGTAGTGTTTGTTACAGTTCTTTGCAAGATATTTTGTAAATGACAAATATCAGTTCACTTAAAGAGCATATTCTCTCTATAATCATAGGACATTCTGAAAACTTGTTACACACATTCTATTCTTTAGGATTTAAGTTGCTGATCATTAACAAACGTTGGAAATCAGTGGACAAGACTGTGTTCAACTTAACTGCCCCACTGACAGTATAATCAGGAAACTTCAGTTTCTGGTTGCCACCAACAACCACTGCTCCTGGGTTTGACATACATTCTAATTTGACTGAAACTATAGTGAACAACAGTGCTTATATAGTCAGGGTCATGCTGTACATTTCTTTTCTCCACATATAGTTCGTGACTATTTTAATGTATTCCCATTGAATTCTCAAATATTGCATAGCTGCAGTATGCAGTGGGCATAGCTGTATGTTGCAATCTTTAGCAAATTCAAATTTGTAATTCTTACACAGAATTGTCATTACAAGACGACATCTGGCATCACTTTGAAATTTAAAGGAAGTTTCAGAAAGCATCCAACCCAGAGTTAAGTGTGTGTTAACTGTACATATTACAACATCCAACCATAGTTCAGAAAGACAATACAGAACACAGATGTTCTTTGCCAATAAGAACTCCTTAAGATGACAAGACAAATTTCAGTACACTATCTTTTACCATCTCCAAATCACAGGTCCCTACTGAATTTGATGTAAACATCCAAAACATCGGCAGTATCTGGGAAATCTGTTCACCATATTTGTTGGGATTACCAGATATCCAATCACCTATTCGCTTTCATTCAGAATGACAAGCATTGAATAAGCAGAAACAGATTGGTGGTAGGGAATACAAAACAGATCTTATTTCTATATTGGAGATGCGATTTGCCTAAATGCATACTGAATAGCTTTTCAGTTTTCTCTCTCCAAATAACTACAGAAATCAACTTTCCTTTATAGATTTTATCTTGCCTTAGATACTTGTAATAAGACTTTATGATACACATTTTCTGAAAAACTTTGAAAACACTATTTATATAAACTGTTGTCGTTTATTTCCAAGATAGTTTTCTGAAACAAGACTTTGAGGAAGCAATTTGGTTGCATGGCATTGCTTCTAATGGAGGCTACCTTAAAGGACATATATGTTGATACTAATTAATATTGATAACCCGATATTCCAGGGACAGACAGGTCTGCACTGTCTCATTAAAAGTAACACAATGTGAACAAATTTCCCACATTCCTGTCCTCAGATTCTTTGAGCATACTATACTTTGACTATACTTCTGAACTAAACTAATAGTCCCCTCTATCCACTTCATTTACCTTTGAAGAAAGGATGCATTTACATTAGTATAGTGGCTTTCAGGTTCCCAAACAATCCACAGACAATCAAGAATTTCTGAAATAAGTTTGTTGTAATATATGCAAACTGGTCAGCCAACTAAAAAACTGCAAGAGATATTCATTCCTTCGAATAAAAACTATTGTGTACACTTTTTAATATGGATATTGTTTCAATTACAGAACATAGGGGCACAGATTCAAGGTGAGGAGCAGGAGTTTTAATGAAGAGGAGGAAAAAAACTTTTTTTGCTACCCAGAGGGTGATGATATTTGGTTAAAATAAATTTGGATTCTCTCATTTGAGTTCATGTTTCTCTAAGTTTTCATTAGTTCTCACCACCAGATGTTTTGGACTAGAGTTTGGTTTCCAGAGTTATTGCATTTTTACAAAAAAACAGTACTCCATTAATTCTTAAACATGCTATCAGAATGTGACCAATTTTATTTACAATTTTCTTAAAACCCTAGGCAACTGCTTCAAACGTTGTGCATAATAAATCCAAAGCATGCTGGAATTTCCTTAAGTATTCAAAATATGCCTATAGAACTTCAAATCACTTCTGAACAATTTAATTTGGCCATCAAAGTTAAAGACATACTTACTGCTATTGTTGCTGTATTAATAGTTGCTCCAGCAGGGACAGCTACCATCATGGTGTTGCTCCCAGCTTTTGTTGGATCGCTAACGGTCATAATCCTCACTCCTACTTTATTTGGGATACCCGCCATGGAAACACCAGCTGTGTCATCACCAGGCCTTTTGATGGCTTGTCGACATGACTGAGCTTCGCTTGGGGAAAGCTTTGAAGCAGAAAGTGTACTGTTGCTCTGACAGATGATCATTTGTGAAGATTCTATAGGATTGGACTGTACAACAATATTGCCATTATGTTGAGACTGAGGCAAAGTAACATTAAAAGTGACTGCTGCAGTTCCACTTGTTAATACAGAGTTCCTGTGTGCTTGTTGAACTGTAGGATTTGGTACTATTACTGTAGTGTGTGCATGTGATTTCACATTGGAAATTGAAGAAGGTCCATTGCACATTTTTCCCGATTGACTATTCTCACCATCCGGATGACACTTTGCATCCTGGTGCTCTTGATTAAGAATCTCGCCATTCCCTAAATGGTTAGACGTGACAGATTTCTCATTAGGAACATCCTTCCCTATGTGTGAACGATCACCTTTAGCAAAATCAGAGTCTCCATTCATTAAAGGCCTTTTTAAAACATTTTTCATCTCTGCTGCACCAGGTTTCTCTAAAATCTGATCCCCATTTGTCAAGTTTGCTCCACTGCCAGCTTTTGAGTCTTGGAAAGCTGATGCTTTTTCCATGAAACCACAATGATTCATCCCTGAGCTGGGGTTCTCCTTCCTACTTTCCCCATTAAGTAGCATCCCAGTCTGATCAACTTTTCCATTTAGGTGTCCATTGCTTGCACTGTAAGCATTACCGAAGAAAGAATTTTCGATCAGTCCAATAGTTTGTTCTTGAGGTTGAGAACTGAGCATTTTTGTAGCATCTTCAGCTTTCTGACCAATGTTTTTCTCTCCTTCAAACTCATCGATTTTTGTGTTGCTTTGGTTGAATGGAACATGTGGTGACTGGATAACATGGGTACTGATGACCGGCTTTGCACTGTGTTCTCCAGAAATACTGTTCACAGGATTTGTATTTACTTGTGTCACATGTGTGTTGGTTAAATTGGTATTCGGTACAACAGTGACAGTAACTTGTTGGTTGAGAGGTGATCCCTGGAGAATAGTGCTGGGGCTGGTGGTAGAAATAAATTGGCCAGGAATAATTTGTACAGTTTGTAGGCCTCCGTGTGGCTGTAGGATTTGTAAGTTTGACTGACTTACAACCAGCTGAGACTGGGTTTGAACACTACCGCTAGGTACAGTGTTGGCCATCATTTGATAAACAACCTGTGGACTTTGAGCCCTAGTAACTGAAGATGACACTTGAGGGACAGGAAGTAGGATTTTACCTGCTTGGGAATGAGGTGGTGGTTTTGGAAGTAGTAACTGTTTAATTACACTGGTTTCACTAGTACTGCATTGAGTGCTTCCTACTGAAGGCTGTTGAACATGAACTTGAATGGGAGACTGTTGAACAGAAAGCACTGGCCCACAGGTACTGGTGTTCACTAGGGTGGGCGGTGGCAATTGAGCTGAAGAAATTCCACCTTGATTTGTTAGCACAATCTGATGAAAACTAGCAGGGTAAACTTGACCTTGATGTCCAACTATCACTTGGACACTTTGCTGGGCTTGTTGTTGGGTAGAATTACTGACAATAGTCAATGGTGTTGGACTAATATTTTGAAACGTCTGAGAAGAAACAGCATTGTGGCTGCCTATAGTAAAAGGCTGACTGCTTGGCAGCTGGACACCAGTGGCAGATACAACAGCAGTGGGAGCTGCCGTGTACTGAAGATGCACTTGCACAGGTTGGGCAGTGGTAGGTTGGATAAGCTGTCCTTGAGAAACTATGGCAGCACTTGTAATAGGGTGGATTCGTGAAGCAAACTGTGCATTAGGCAGTGTTTGACGGAGAACAGGAACTGTTGTAGTTGAACAGACAGACTGATGTCCAGCAAGGGATTGGTGAGTAACTGCAACATGAGGAAGATGAACAGAGGTGGTCACAGTGGGCAGCTGCACTGCTGTGGTGACTTTGGTTGCTGCCATTTGCATTACAGTATTCCCAGGAACAACTGTTGTTACTGCAGAATGGAAGTTTGGATGAACAGCAGTTGCTTGGATAGTACTAGCTTGTATCCCTCCAGTGGCTATGGGCACCTTGCTTGCAATTGTACAGTATTGATGTTGCTGGACAGGAGTACTTATCCCAGGAGGCAGCTGGCTTGTGTTCTGGGTCTGGGTTGTGTAGAGGATTTGTGTGACTGGTTGACTTGTAGATGTGAGGGCTCTGTGTATTTGAACAGTTGGGCTAGATACCGTCATTCCTAGAAACAAGTAAAAGATAACTGGTTAAGAACCAAACATACATATATAAAAACCTTATTGTCAAAGCATACTGTTAAAACTGAACAGTTTCTACTAATCCAACAGTAATGAAAAGAAAAAATAGTTCTTAGAATTAGTCATCCTTCTCATTCATTTACTTCTATTGCTAATACCTTAATGAGATCACTTCTTGTTTGTATAAAGTTCAAAAACATGCCCATTCTACTCAATCTCTCCACAAAGGGCAACTTCTCATTCCAGAATGCTTCAATTTGAATATCACCAGCAAGGGCAGCTTTTATTGCCCATCTCTAATTGTCAATGAGATGCTGGTGGTGAACTACCTCCTTGAACTGCTGCAGTTCGTGCAGTGTAGGGGCATCCACAGTGCTGTTAGGGAAAGCATTTTATTAGTTTCACTCATCATTGGATAAAATATGGCATTCTACCCCCAACACGGAATGGTACGTGACCTGAAGGTGCTATCATGGGAGCTTTGGCAAGTAGATGCAGTGCATCCTAAAGACAGTGTACGTTGCACTGTGAGAATTTAGTGGAAGATGTGACCGTGCTAGCTAGGTGTTACTTAAGTGGACTGATTTGCTCTGGATGGTGCAAAGCTTCAAATATTGTTTCAGCCACACTCATCCAGGCAATTACAGTTCAGGCGTGGTTGCCGTCACACTCCTGACTTTTTAAACATTTACTCACAGGATGTGAGCATTTATTGCCCATCCCTAAATGTCCTTGAGAAGCTTTCTGTAGCCCATGTGCTCTAGGTTGACCCACAAAACCCTGAGGAAGGGAATTCCAAGATTTTGATTCAGCAATAGTGAAGAAACAGCAATATATTTCTAAGTCAGGATGGTGAGTGGCTTGGAGGGGAACTTGCAGGTGGTCATGTTACTGTTTATTTGCTATTTTTGTTCTTCCAGATGGAAGTGGTCATGTGTTTGGAAGGTACTGTATAAGGATTTTTGGTAAATTCCTGCAGTGCATCATGTTGATAGCATACACTGCTGCTGCTAAGCGTTGGTAGTAGAGGGAATGGATGCTAGTGAATGTGGCGCCATGCCAGCAAGCTGCATTATCGTGGATGCGATCAAACTGGAGTGTTGTTGGAGCCCCTTCTGTTCAGAGAAGTGGAGAGTATTTCATCATACTCCTCACTGATGCCTTGCAAACAGTGAATGGTCATTAGTAAGACAGGAGGTGGAATTACTCATTACAATCTCCCAGTGTCTAATCTACTTTTTAGCCAGAGTATAAAAATGGTTGATCTCAAAGCCTTGAGATCAATTGCAATACCCAGGCTGTTGATGGTAGAATTCAGTGATGGCATTGCCATCAATGGTCAGGTATGATGATTAGATTCTATTGATTTTGAGATGGTCATTGCCTGGCACTTGTGTGACGGAAAA
The DNA here is from genome assembly GCF_020745735.1 of Hemiscyllium ocellatum. Lineage (NCBI taxonomy): Eukaryota > Metazoa > Chordata > Chondrichthyes > Orectolobiformes > Hemiscylliidae > Hemiscyllium > Hemiscyllium ocellatum. The sequence continues at coordinate 47,530,331 of NC_083426.1, forward strand.
GTTATTTGCCACTTATCAACCCACATCTAAATGTTATCCAGGTCTTGTTGTGTGAAGGCATGGACTATTTCAATATCTGAGGAGTTTCAAGTTGTATACAACATTCCATAGTAATCAGCAAACTGTTCACTTCTGAACATGCTGAAGGCAGAAGTTCATTAATGAAGCAGCTAAAAATAGTTTGGCTAAAGTCACTGCACTGGAAACCTCCTGCAGCAATATCCTAGCAGAAGACTAGCTTTCAAAAATCACAACCTTCTCCTCTTTTCATTAGTTGTCACCAGGATATGATAGTACTGTACTTCACAGATCTGATCCATTGTTTGTGGGATTGTTCAAATCCTCTCAATTAATCCAATGAATTGTCATCACTTTCTCTTCAAGACAAATATAGCAATCTTGTGTAATGAGATCAAAATTGTACACAGTGATTTCACCAAAGCCCTGTACAATTACAAGATCTCCATGATCATATACTCCTAACTCTTTTCAATAAAGACCAAATTACCATTTCCCTTCCAAATGTCTTCTAAAAATTCAAATATTTTTCATCCACTGGCTGCCCCTTGCCCCACCTGGCTCTGCTATTTATACCTTCCAAAAACTAACTGATTATCAAACAAAATTTATTTTACATTTTCCTTCTGATAAAGGTAAAGCAGAGAGAGGGGTAGAGGAAGAGCAGATAATTTATACATACAGTACAGTAACGTTCCCAACTGCTTCGAAATTAAGGAAAAACACAGTACTCCTCACAAGCCAACTCAAAGGGATGACTGTCAATCAATGTAAAGTTAGTGGACTTGAACTAAATTCAGGTTGCAGGCTCATTATACAAATTAAGTGGAAATTCCTCAGTAGTGTCTATAGTTCACATCTAATGAAAATGCTTCAAGTTAATCAAATAAACTTCTTTTGGACCATTGCAGCCATTCCTTGGTGCACGAGGAGGAGTGTATGTTCAGTACAACCACAAATCTTTTGAAAGCGTGGACAAAATTACATCAGTGCATCTGCATTTATTTTACTTAAAGGAAGCTTAGACAATGAATTTAAAATGAAAATGCCAATCCTTTTTCTTACCAACAGCAATGGAATTCACTGTTGTACTGGAAGCAGAGCTTGCTTTCACTGTGACAAAGGAATTATTTGGTGTTTGCTGTTCTTGCTGAAATGTTCCAACAGGAAGAGGTACAACTCTACGCTTGATCCCAACCACATGAAATTGTGATTGCCCATTAGCACCAGCATCTTCAATCTTCTTTATTGTGTGGTTAGGAAAAGTCAATCTATATCATAAAAAGATAGAAAAGCGTTAAATGAATGCATTTCGTAATTTTCTTAGTGGCTCCCCTTCCTTCATGCTTCCTTTCTGCATTTATATTGGTTGAACACAAGGTGGACAAGATTACACAGGAACTGACTTAGAAAGAATGATACAGCAAAGGAGGCCATTAACTCCATCAAGTCTGATCTAGCTTTTAGCAGAACAGTCCAACCCAAATCAATTCTGCTGCTCTTTCCGTGTAGCCTTAAGATTTTCCCTTCAAGAACTCATCCAATCCCCTCGGAATGGTAGTGCTGAATATGCCTACGCTGCTTTTTCAGGATCTACACTCCAGGTCACTAACTCACTGGAAATGGTTTTTAATTTTTTTTTGCGAATTACTTAAAACTTGCCTTTCCTGCTCCCTGACTCTTCTGCCACAGCAAAAGTTTCTGCTCAGCTGCCCCAACAAAAACAGTTCTGATTTTGAACATAATCTCTTTATAACCTTTTATGTTCCAAGAGGAACAATCCTATCTGCTTTCATCTCTCTATATAACTAACACCCCTCATTCTGGGATCACTCAATCTAGTACATCTTTTTTGCATCTTTTCCAAGGCAATCATAAAGTTCACATTCCTGATGAAGGGTTTATGCCCGAAGCATCGATTCTCCTGCTCCTCAGATGCTGTCTGACCTGCTGTGCTTTTCTAGCACACACTTTTTGAGTCAGATCTCCAACATCTGCAGTCTTCACTTTCTCCACCTTAAAGTTCTGATGTCAAGCATTGAACAAAATATTCCAGTTGAAGCCTAATGGTGTTGTTGCAAAGCTTTAGAATAGCACCCTTGCATTTTTATATTTTCCTTACTAATAACCAAGAATCCCATATGCTTTTCAAAAATCCTTCTTAGTATCCCCTTTCACCTTCGAAGATTTGTGTGCTATATCCGCAAGGTTTTGTCCTGCAACCAATTTAAAAGTGAATTGAATGTCCCTCTGTATTCTGTTTTCCAAAATTTAATTGATCTAAGGGGTTGGGAAGTCACCTTGAGGTTATACAGGACAGTGGGGAAGCTTCTTCTAGCATACTGCATCTAGTTCTGGTTGCCCAGTTATACCAGGAAATATATTATTAAGCAGGAGAGGGTTAAGAAGATATTCACCAGGATGATGCTCAGGATGGAAAGCTTGATTATAAAGAAAGACTGGATAGGCTGACACTGTTTTCACCCCAGTCTAGGAAGTTGAGATGTTATATAAAAGTTTACCTTATAGAAGTTTATAAAATCATGAGGGGTGTAGATAGGGTCATAAGTAGATGCCTTTTCCCTCGGATGGATGATTTCAAGACTAGGGGCACATTTTCAAGATGAGAAGAGAGAGATTTTAAAAAAAAATGTGGACAATTCTTTTTACACAAACGGTAGCTCGGGTGTGGGACATACTTGGTGAGGAGGTAGTGGATGTGGGCACAGTTACAACATTTAAAAGACATTTGGATGAATACACGAATAGGAGAAGTTTGGAGGGTTATGGACTAGGAGCAGGCAGGTGGAACTAGTTTAGTTTGGGATTATGTTTGGCATGGACAGGTTGGATCAAAGAGTCTGTTTCCGTGCTGAAGACTTTGACTATGACTCTATATGTCTGCCTGGGTGTTTCTGAAAATTTTTACATTATTGAATATTGTACAATCTGACAGATTTTAAATTCCTCGTTTCTGATGAAGGGCTTATGCCTGAACGTGATTTTCCTGTTCCTTGGATGCTGTCTGACTTGCTGTGCTTTTCCAGCACCACACTCTCAACTCTGATCTCCAGCATTTGCAGTCCTTATTTTCCCCAGATCTTAAATTATGTCTTATTTACACAAATCCAGAATAAATATGGATTTTAATAAGTAATCCTAATACGGATGAGAGAAACATCACTCTAAATTTAATTCTTCGAGGTAATAAGTAGAATAGATAAAGAGGAAGTGGAAGATGTAATATGTTTGGATTTAAGGTGCCACACATTAAGCTAATTAATAAGAGCTCATGATGTCAGAGGTAGTATCTTAGCATGGATTGGTGAACTACTGGATGACAGAACTGAGGTAAGGGGGCATTGTCAGGTTGGCAACTTGTAATTAGTGGCATGTCACACGGATCAGTGTTGGGGCCACAATTATTTACAATATACATAAATGATTTGATGAGGAAGGTGATTGTTCTATGGTAAAGTTTGCAGATGACCTCAAAAATGAGTGGGCAGACAAGTGGTGAGATAATACAAAGGCTCTACAGAGGGATATGGACACGTTAAGCAAGCGGACAATATCTTGGCAAATGGAATATAATGTGGAAAAATGTGAAGTTACGGCATTTGGCAGGAAGAACAGAAGAGTTGAATATTACTTTAATACAGAAAGACTGCAGAAAGCTGTGGGACAGTGTGATTTTGGAGTTCTCATCCTTGAATTACAAAAAGGTAGCATTCAAGCTCAGTGGCAAATGAAATGTTGGCCTTTATTTTAAAGGAAATGGAGTACAAAAGTAGGAAGGTTTTACAAGGCACTAGTCAGGCCAGAGCTAGAATGCTGTGAACAGGTTTGGGCTCCCCATCAAAGGAAAAGATATACTGGTACTCAAAGTTGTCCAGAGAAATGTCTTGAGGCTTAGGCTTAACCAGAAGGAGGGACTGTTTTATGAGAAGCAGTTGAGTAGAGTTAGCAATGTGCATGCCTACAAAGCACACTGCAAAAATTCACCAAAGATCCTTAGGCAACACCTTCTGAACTCATGATTACTTCTAACAAGAAGAACAAGGGCAGCAGGTACATAGGAACATCACCACCTTCACGTTCACCTCCAATCCACTCACCCTCCTGACTTGGCAATATGTCGCTGTTCTTTCACTGTCAATGGGTCAAAATCCTGGAACTTCCACCTTAATTGCACTGAGAGTCTATCTATAGCACATGGATTACAGCAGTCAATAAGGCAGCTCACTACAATCTTCACAAAGGCAACTAGGAACAGGCAATAAACACTGACCAACCAGTGACCGCCCACCCCCATGTCCCATGAGTGAATGAAAAGAAATTCAGAAAAATAAGAAGCGTATATTGAAAACTTCAAGACTCTTTGGGCACCTGATAGGGTAGATGCAGAAAGGTTGGTTCTCCTTGTGAGGTAATCTAGGACCAGGGGCATAATCCCAGAATAAAGGATCGCCCATTGAAGAGAGAGATGAAGAAGAATTTCTTCTCTCAGAGAATAAGTGAATCTGTAGAATTCTTAACCACAGTGGGCTGTCAAGGCTGAGTTGTTAAGTATATCCACGATGATATAGGCAGACTTTTAATGAGTAAAGGAATCAATGGCGATGGAGAAAAGGCAGAAAAGGAGAGTTAAGGATCATCAGATCAGTCATGATCTCACGGAATGGCAGAGCAAACATGGTGAGCCGATTAACCTACCTCTACTTCTGTGTCTCATCCCTTCAATCTGAAAATTAACTGGATACAAATGCTGTGCAATCATTATCTGTGTCCCTTCAAAATTTTTCAGCCACTGCGTTCACCTTGGAGGTCTACTGTGTCGCAGCAACTGAGAACTGGAAGTGAATGCATCAGCACACAAATCAGCATGTGCAGACCTTCAGGGTGACTGCGCGTCTATGCAGCTTAAAAGGATCATTGGTCACTATCCCTTTATTCTTAAGGGATTTAAATCTGATAACCAGTTTATCATTTGGTATGGAATTGAAAGTTGCCTTTTGAAATTTTGTATACACAAAACTAGCTGAGATACCTTCAACAACAGTCCACAATAAACCTATTAAAAAAACAGAACCATGAGTAGGACTTTTGGTCCTTTCAGCCACTTTCCAAGTTCCAAAGGCTCACAACCAGAGAAGAAATTCATCCCCCTGTCTTCAATTAGCGCTTCTTATCTTCCTAAACTCTAGCGAATAGAGTCTCAATCTGTTTGGTCTTTGCTCTGAAGACAATCTCTCTATACCAGGGATCATTGCACTGAACCTTGTCTGAACTGCTTGCAATGAAGAAATATGTTCAAGTCAGGGGATGAAAATTGTTCATAGTCCAGATGTGTTCTCATCAGTACCGTGTACATTTACAGTAAGACTTCCCCATTCTTATTCTCAACCCCCCGTAAATAAAGACTAACATTCCATTGGCCTTCCTGACTACCTGCGTGCTAGTTATGTTTCCTGTATTAAGTACCCCCAAATCCTTTTGTGTTGCTTTCTGAAGTTTATCCATTTAAATAATGCTGTCCTTTTGTTCTCCCATCCAAAATGAACAATCCCAAATTTTCTATTTGCCAATCTACCAAAGGGAAAGTTACTTCCTTTCTACCCTGTCTATGTCCCTCATAATTTTATACATCTCAATCACATAGACATCTCAGTCTCCTCTGCTCCAAGGAAACCAACCCGAGTCTATCCAATCTCTCTTCATAACTAAAACTTCCAATCCCAAGCAACATCTTGGTAAATTTCCTCTGCATCCTCACCACTGCAATCACAATACTCCTAAAATATGGATTGCTGAAGTGCATTCAATAGTCTAGGTGTGGCCAAGCGACATTTTTATACAATTATAGCATATCCTCCCTCTCCTTAAATTCTATTTCTCAGCTAATAAAGGCAAGTGTGTTTGAAGCATCTTCCGCCATAATGATTGATGCAAAATATCTAGTCAACTCTTCTGCCATTTCCTTGATCCCAATGATTATCTGTCCAAATTTACAGAGGCTTTGACCTCTCTTCCTTTTTATATATTTAAATAAGCTATTATCAAATTTTACATTCTTTGCTAGTTTGTCCTTGTAATTTTCTTCATCCCTTTATCATCTTTTTAGTCTGCCTGAATTTATCCCAATCTTCAAGGCTCTCAATTACCTTTCCCTTAAAATGAAATTACATGAAATCTTTGTTGAATTTTGTTTATTGGCTGTACTTTTCCAAATGACAACTCATTTGTAGAAGTTACTATCTCTAAATTTAGTCTCCTTTTATCCAATAGCTGACAGCAGTGATCATTGCTGAGTTCATTCTCTTTCTTTTTAAATCAGGGGCATAACATTTACCTTCCTCCAGTCCTACGGTATCAATTCCATATCTAAGGTTGGACTGGAAGATTGTGCAAAGACAGCACCTGGAATACTCATCCTTTACTTCCCTTAATTGAATAGTTCCCATCTGGACACGGGACATTTCTGCTTGAGGATTGCCGCTCTATTTATTTATACCTTCGTATATTATACTACTGTCTCCTCTTTCACTGCAATATTGCATATATCTTCAGTCATGAAGAGGATTCGGCCAGCTTATGTTTTATTTGACAACTCTATATCTAATTATTTGTTTACAAAAATATTAAGTTCTCCTTTTACATTAGATGCTTTTTTTTCTGGCTCCAATTATTCCTTATTTTGATCTCTATGTTTTCTATACTCAGCTTTCTATTAGCCCACATTATAAACCATACAAAATCATAAATTTTTTTGTATCTTAAATTGTGAAGCTATCAGGGCTACTGAAATTTTCGGCAACTTTCCTTATGGGAACATGCACTCAAAATTATATCCTTTGAATATTCATGTTACTGTTGCTCAATTAACATCCTTCTAATTTTCAATTAAAATCCAGTTGTATCAGAATTGTTTTCAACTGAAAAGTTAGCCTTCTTTCAGTGAAGTAGTTGCATACTTGAATGTACCTAGTCACCTTCAATATTAAACAAATCTGATTTTATGATTGCTGCCCCTGAAAATCTTCCCAAAAATAATCCACTTTCCCGACTTCATATCCTGAACAAATCCCAGTACTGCTTCTTTCTCAAAATGTAAACATGCTGATCAATTTTACCTCCTATTCATTGCAGGGAATGTGCATTCAGCCTCTACTGTATTCAAGCTTGGGAATATAACTGAAAAGCTGAATGAGTCTGCATCCTCCAGTAATGAATTTATACATTACATATAGCTCACCACACTTCAAGATAAATTTAAACTGAGATGCATGCATTGAAATAATTGCCAATACAAGAATTGAAAACTGGCTCAAAACATCGAAGTGTAAATGCTCCAAAAGTATTTTTCTTAAGCCAGAAATTTAACAATTATAGCATGCATCGTGGATATGAATATTTTTCATTAATTTCAATTACTGTTTGGAAACGTTCACTGCAATACATTCCAATTATAATTTCTTTACCAGCATGAATTTTATACTGGCAAACAATAAAAGCACTAAACATTCATAACATTATTGTGACAAAAAGCATGGCTAGTAAGTGTTGGTAGCCAGACTTAACTTTTAGACTGTCAAAGCTGGGGTCAATTGTCACCTGCCATCCACACACAAACCCTTTTCAGCATTAATTTATTGTCTTAAACAGAAGAGAGAACTTTAGGTAATTTGCTCAAGCCACAGAGACCAGTTATAACTTCTGTGTTTAACTAATTCAAATCAAATCAGGCTGCAAATTGTAAGAGTAGAATCTTCAATCAAGGCTTCTTGTGGCACTTTGGTAGAGTCCCTACCTCTGACCCAGGATCAATTCCCACACGCTCCAGAGGTGTGAAATAATATCTCCTAATAGATTGAAGAGTAAAAGAAAATCCAGACTTTTCAACCAGAGGCAACATCCTTTATAAGTGACCATTTGATGCAAGTTAAGCTTTCCTAATAAATTACTGAGTACCTAACTGATCAATCAGATCAGGATTTCTTACAAAGCTTTTCATTTTGACAAAGGTTAAAATAAAAATAAATAGAAAAATGAGAAAGATTAAAAATTTCGATGATGATCCTCAATTGATTGTAGAAGGCATCATACTGGCATTTTGATTTTAAAAATTGGTTCAAAACAGCACCACAGGTATCATTCTGGGTACAGAAGGCAGCAGTGAAAGTGGATGGAAGCATCATTCTTCCAGTTTAAACCCATCAGTTTTACATAATTCACTAACAAAATTAACAGCTAACATCAATTGTTTTGATATTTTAAATGAGACGAAACAATAAAAAAAAATATAGCAGTGATTAATTTGAGCATTGCTAGTTAACATACAACTCACCGGAGACATTTGGTGAACCCTGTAGATGTTAGAATACCACTGCTCCCAAGTTTGCTGCACAGGGACAGGTACTCAGAGTATAGGTCTACTCGGTAGATTGAACTATCTGCACTTTCTTCAAAGTTGGCATTCAACCTAAAACAGGAGAAAAATGTATTTTCTCACAACAAAGTACTCCAACTTATCTAAGCATTATGGAAGACGTTCATCACAGACAGCTTAGAATTTATATCTGGCATGATTTCATAATCCCCTGCACTACACGAAATTTACAGTCAGATGAGGTTAATCAAATAGCCATTTGCCACCTTTACCCAAGTGTCTCATTCACACTGGGGTCATAGATTCAGTAAAGAAAATCAATGACAAGGTGGCTTCCGACATGTTTTACAGCAAATGGCAAAAATAAATTATAGGACCAAAATTGAAGTTGTACCTGAGACAGTGGGCAGCGCTGCAAACAGACAGTAATAAAAAAAAAACACAACAATGATCACTAAAACAAACTGCTGGAAAAGTTCAGCAGGTCTGGCAGCACCTGTGAAGAATAATCAGAGTTAATGTTTCGGATCCAGTGACCCTCCCTCTGAGGAATTCTGATAAAGGATCAGACCTGAAACGTTTACTCTTAGTTTTCTTCACAGATGCTGCCAGACTTGATCAGCCTTTCCACAATTTCTGTTTTTGTTTTTGATTTACAGCATCTGGAGTTCTTCCAGTTTTTAACCATAACAATGGCTATATTTTGTTGAAAATAATAATCTTGCCGGTGTTAACTTGTAACATTAAAACAAAATGACAAGGTTTTGACAAGTTAAATTCTGGTCATGCTTTCCTAACTCTGTGTATTTTTGCTTTTTATGCAGTAATTGGGTAACAGTGTTTAAGATGAGTTTTAAATTTTAAAAAAAATAAATTTTGTAAGGCTAAAGGAAATTACAAAAAAAAAGGGCTGGTAAAGTAGCAAGGACTTCTTTTAGAAATACCTAAAATCTAATAATATTGAAAGATTATTAATATTAATAATAATATTGTGGGTGGCACAGTGGTTAGCACTGCTGCCTCACAGCGCCAGAGACCCGGGTTCAATTCCCACCTCAGGTGACTGACTGTGTGGAGTTTGCCCGTTCTCCCCGTGTCTGCGGGGGTTTCCTCCGGGTGCTCCGGTTTCTCCCACATTCCAAAGATGTGCGGGTCAGGTGAATTGGCCATGCTAAATTGCCCGTAGTGTTAGGTAAGGGGTAAATGTAGCGGTATGGGTGGGTTGTGCTTCGGAGGGTCAGTGTGGACTTGTTGGGCCGAAGGGCCTGTTTCCACACTAAGTAATCTAATCTAAAAGAGGGGGGGCTGCTCAGCAATGAAAACTGAAGCTACGTAGAGGACAAAGAAGTGATGCGGACATTAAAATGATTTTTTTTTTAAAACTGCAAGGGAATACCAGAGGAGGATAATGAAGAATTATGAGACAGGTAATGCAGAGAAAATGAACAGAACTTGAAGATAGCATTTTCCCTAAGCAGTTAAACAGTTCAAGTTGGCCACAATTTTTCAATTCTCCTTAAATAACTAAGGGACTGATAAGTACTCAATAAAATAGACAGGATCAGGTCAGTAGAAAGACAAAGTTGTTTAGTCAGTTACAGTCAAAATCTAGGAATCTACAAACCAACATTAACTTAACTGTAATTTGCCCAACGCAACCTGTGTTTGTAATTGTTCATCTAAGTTATTTGAATAAAAGGAATTTGGTGGATGCAGCAAGTTTATATTGAATGTTTTGTGAAAATCTAATGTTTCAAGTTTCAACATGTGCTGTGTTAAAAATACATGGATGTAAAAAATGATTTTGGGTAAATGATCACTGTTCAATATTTGAAAGCTTCACAAGAGCTATACCATTGTTCTCAGCATTGGTTTGACATCTGTTGTATAATTACATAGGATATAAAGCACAAAACAAATTATTCAGCCCAACCCGGACATTTATTTTCTACTTAGTTTTCTCCTATTTTTCTTCATTTATATTTATCATAACCCTCTACCGTATATTTTTCCACGAATGTGGTAAAGAAAGTCGGGGGGTCTAGAGCGGACTGTTTGACTCCTATCAAACAAGATTTTGTTTTTATTCTAATACTCTAAATTTTTTGCACAAGCTACATCCATACATTAGGAGTGACATTATGAAGTTTGCAGATAATACCAATGTAAGGAAAGCTGTGATGAGGTGGGTTGTACATTTAGGGATGGAGAGAATGTTAAACATTGGCAGAAGCATTATATATGAATATCAATACAGAGAATCTGGAATGGAAAGCTATAAGCAGAAACAGCAACCATAAAATTAGCATGTCATAAAAATGCATCGAGTTCTTTATTGTCCTTCAGGAAAGAAATCAGCAAACCTTATCTGGTCTGGCCAATGTGACTCTGGATATACACTTACGTAACTGAATCTCAAATATCCTCTGATATAGATGAAGGATTCACTTAGTTCTATCAAACTACTATGAGGAACAATAATAAAACAGAGTGGACCACCCAACATTGCCCCAGGAAAAGCCACACTCTAATTGGAAATGATACCCTCAGTTACCTTTGGGAGATTTATGCCACTTCTGGCCCACAGATGGCTCAAACAGGAATCTGATATTATATTCTCAGCATCATATCTGTCAGCCAATTTTACAATTCAACATTATTCCATACTGTGTTCTGTCCCATCAGAAACATAGACACACTAAAGGTGACAGCACAATGATTTTTGAAGTTTACGACACAAACTCTGGACTGGTGAAGTATTGTGACATTAAGCCAAACATGACCAATAAAATAGCCTGATTAGTATCCAATGTCCTGCTTCTGCTGATAAATCAGCATTCTCTCTGCTGGTTGGAATCATTCCTAGCATACAGGCAGATGGCTGCGACTGCTGAAAGTCAGCCTCCCAGCTCCAGGACATGTCTGGAGTTCCTTAGACTAGTGTCCTAGATTCAACCAACTACAGCTGCTTCATCAATCACCTGCCCTCCCTCATAAGTCAGGACATTTGCTGATGGCTGCACAATGACTCAGACACAGAAACAGTCTGCATCCAAACGCAGCAAGACATCTAGTTGGGTCAAAAAGTGGCAAGTAACATTTGCACCAGAGACAAAGAATTACCATCTCCATGAAGAGACAATCCTCTTGACATTCAATGGTGTTATCCTCACTGACTCCTCCACTATCAAGGTTCTCAGAGTTACCACTGACCAGAAACTGAACTGGACTTGCCACATAAACACCGTGGCTGCAAAAGCATGTCAGAGGCTCGGATAATTACAGCAAAGAACTGATTTTCTGACTCCCTAAAGCTTATCCAGAAGTTAGGAGTGCGATGGAATACTCCCCACTTGACTGTATGAGTGCAACTGCAACTACACTCAAGGAACGTTATCCAGGACAAAGCAGCCGCCTGATTATTTGTGGATGTGGCACCATTTGTTCTCTCCTCCACTGATGCCTGTTAGAAGTGCATACCATTTATGCAATGCAACGAAATGCCGAACTTCACCAAAGATCCTTAGATATCACCTTTCAAACCCTTGACAAATACCATCTAGAAGCATAAAGTCATCAGATACATTGGAACACCACCACCTGCCAGCTCTTCTCCAAGCCACTTACCAGACGGACTTGGAAATACATTGCCATGCTTACAGTGTCATTGCAACAATTTCCTGGAATTCCATCCCTAACGGCATTGCAGGTCTAACTAAAGCAGTTGTTCAAGTGTGCAGTTCACCACCACCTACCTTCTCCAGAACAACTAGGCAAAAGCAACAAATATTGGTCCGTCCATCAATAGCCATGCCCCCCCCCCCAAGTGATTTAAAAAAAAATCATGATAAACAGTAAACACACCATGCTTATAGATAGTGCTCCCACAGCCAATGGATCAGATTAACATTTTGAATTTATAAAGTACCATCAATGTAATAAAATATTCCAAGCTATATCACAGAAAATTATTAAACAAGGTCATGAGTAGATGAAGGGCACCTTAAAGGAAGAAAGAAAGGAAAAGTGGTAAAGGGACTTTGGGAAAGGCTTCCAAAGCTAAGTGCCTCGAGAGCTGTAAACATGACCACCAAAGGGAGAACAATTAAAATTGGGAATTCCCAAAATACTAGAATTTGAAGACAAATGTTCCAGAAAGTTATATGACTTAGGGAGATTACAAAGATGGAGAAGGCCATGAAAATAAAGATTATTTAACCAATAATCAATTAAGGTCCATCAAACAAGCAATAAATGAAACTATCGCAGGAATTTTGGATCACCTCAATTTCACAAAGAGAACAACTTGGGAAGCTGGCCAAGAGTCTGTTAAAACAGTCAAGTACAGATGCAATAAACACATGAATTTCAGCAGCAGTGACACCGTCTGCTTAAGTTAAAGAGGTAATGAAGTCATACAACACAGAAAAGGACCCTTCAATCCAACTCGCCCACGCTGACCAGGTTACCCAACCTAAACTAGTTTCATTTTCTGCATTTGGCCCATATTCCTCTGAACTTTTCCTATTCATGTACCTGTCCAAATGACTGTACGCACATCTACCAATTCCTCTGGCAGTTCATTCCATGTATATGCCATGAAAGAGTTGCCACTCAAGTCCTTTTAAATCTTTCCCCTCGCTCCTTAAACCTATGCCCTCTAGTTTTGGACTCACCTACCCTAAGGAGAAGACCGTCACTCTTCACCTTTTCTATGCTCTTCACGATTTAATAAACCTCTATAAGGTCATTCCTCAACCTCCTACAGTCCAGGGGAAAATGTCCCATTCTTTTCAGCCTCCTCTTATAACTTAAACTGACCAATTGCAGTAACGTCCTTGTAAATGTTCTCTGCATTCTTTCCAATTTAATAACATCCTTCCAATAGCTGGGCAACCAGAAATGCATGCAAAAGTGGCTTCACCAATGCCCTACAAAGTCGCAATGTGATGTCTCAATTCCTATACTCCATGCTCTGGCTAATGAAGACAAGTATGCCAAATGTCTTCTTCAGCATCTTGTCTACTTGCGATGTCACTTCCAAGGAACTTTCTACCTGAACTCCTGGATCTCTGTTCAACCACATTCCCCAGGGCCCTACCATCAATTGCGTAAATTCTGCCTTGATTTGTCTTACCAAATGCACATTAACAAAGATAGAACAGAAGTATTCCCAAGTGAACAAAGGATTGCCTTTTATGTTCTGTGTTTAGAAGTTCACCCATTTCCTTTATGGCAGGCACTTCGTGCTGTTGACAGACCACGGTCTGCTAACCTCAATTTCTGGCCCATATGTGGGAATCCAGAAAATGGTCTGCAGAGATCGGCACTGGTTCTCTCAGCCTACTCACATGAAATCAGATACCAATATCGGAGAAGTACAGCAAGCAAATGCTTTGTCAACCACTACCAGGAAATAAAGATGTTCCCGACTGGAACCTAAATAGGCAGTCACAATGATGGCATTGTTGTGTGTTTGGAAACTCAGAGACAGAGTTGTACAGCATGGAAACAGACCTTATTGTTCAACTCGGCCATGCTGACTAGATATCCTAAACGGTTCTGGACCCATTTGCCAGCATCTGGCCCAGATCCCTCTAAACCCTGTTTATTCAATCCCATCCAGATGCCTTTTAAATGTTGCAATTCATGTTGTAACATCAATAAGAGGAGTTTAAGAGGAATGTGGGCCAAATACTGGCAAATGGGATTAAATTAATTTAGGTTATCTAGTCGACATAAATGAGTTGGACCGAAAGGTCTGTTCTCATGCTGTAGAACTCTATGACCCTATAATTTGAATCCACAACTTTCCGGCACAAGTAGAGTTGAAATCAAAACTAGATCGCGTAATCATTCTGCACTAATGAACCTATAACTTACGTCTTGGCCTCTTTCTCCACTGTCGGAATTCTAATGATACATGTATTAAGAATTGGACTCCAAATACAAGAATACCAAACCAAGAATTTGAGCTAACCATTGTTTCAAAAATCATTTCTATTTACATATCATTTTACCTCATCTCTTTCAATTAATTTATTTCATTCTTTAACATAAATCACAAATGTTTTCAATCAGAATTTCACATGAAAGATGTGAAAATTACACTGACAAGATTACATTTCTCACAGGAAAAAAATACAGTGATTTTTCAAAAAAAATGTCTGAGTTGGCTCAAAGGTCACTTACCACTGGCATGTAAATGTCTCACTATCTGCTTCCAACAGGCTGGCAGAGGGAACTCCAAGAGGCCTTGATGCTACAAAAATCAAATGAGAAAAGAATATATAATGCTGTCTGGCAAACTTATTTCAATTGAACCGGAATTGAAAAGTACCAATGATTAGCTGGATGAGGTTGGACTGATTAATATTCATTAATCTGAATATGTTCTTCCTAATTCTTCATGCTTTAGAACTGCATGCTTCTGTACTAGTTTAAAATTAAAACATATTCATGCACATTATGCTTATGCTGCAACTAAATTGGGAAAATATTAATTAACAAACACATTACATTAACTTGAGTACAGTATTGTTCATTTCCCTAAACATACTAAATCAAAAGGGCTGCATGTTCTGAGGACAGACTACCTCAGAAAGATTGCTACTTTGGTCCTGTTTTTGAAACAAAAGAAGGGAGAGCTGTATTTCTGAGGAGATGCCACCCAGGTCCCCTTGGAAATGCGAAGCCATATGTCCATTCTGATGGTTCTTTCAAAGTATAAAACTGTTGGAGATGGCAAACCCCATTCCCTTTTCACTGTAGTCAGCTGTCATATTTTGAAATTTTCAGGTCCTGACAGACATTTTGAAAGCAGCTTTCAAACCATAAGGACACAAGATTAACTGTGATGTTATTATGCTGGGATGTAGGATGTCAGATAGCAAGGTGATAGTACCAGATGGTAACATGACAAAGAGGGGCTGGATGTAAATGAGTAAGGGGTATGGTGCAGGAGCATAGAATGCCAAGTAGAAAAGGTGCCGGGGTCAAAGAGCCCAGGTAAGTGATGCAGTGTTTAAGTTAGGTCAGACATGCGGGAGAAAGAAGAGTTTGATGGGGACAGGGAGAGTTGGTTTGGAGGACTCAGTCTGGAGGGACAAGAAGGGGTCAGTCAGAATGGAAAGTTTGGTGGTGGTGGAGGGAGGGGGTGAGTCAGGTCGAGGTCTGGAGGGTGTAGAAGGCCGAGAAGAGGTGTAGTTGGGAATGTGTGGCAAGAAAATATGGGGCCTGTTGAACAGTTGAACTCCTGACAAACCATGCATTTAATAACCTAACTTTTTCTCAGTAACTATTTACTTTATTGCATTGGCACCCTCTGAATTTTCCTGATTTGAATGAGACTGAAGGTTCCAGGTGGTGAGGAAATGTCCATTGGAATCTTCAATTTCCAAGGCAATTTCTTCCGAGTCTGACTGATTCCACAGACTCCCCATTGGCAACTCCCATATACTCTGGAATAAAGATCGCCTGGCAATCAGTAAATCCTGGCTCAAGTCAGACTGCAAGAATGGGTAGTGGCACAATTATTCCTTTAACAGGACAACTTCAATGAAAATGTAAATGGGAAGATGAGTAATTTGACAACAATATGGTAGTGCAGGTGCACAAAATGCTGGGGACCAGCTGGTTTTTGGACTTCAGAATTTTTCAAATTTCAGACTAAGTGACAGTTTGATGGTGAATTTTTAAAAAAAATCTTATTGGAGGAGTAGACTCACTCAGTAAAACTGCCTTGAGACAAAATTAAGGCCTTCCAGTGCTGCCCCCCCCATCCATGTCACATTTGAGTGACACACATCAAGTGGGTGTGGAGTTGGGTTCATTGTTTGCACACCAAACAACCTTGTTAATGAGAAAAAAACTTCACAAAAAAACCTTCGGACTTTGAAGCTTTTCAGATTTTCAGATAAAGGGTTGTCTACCTGTAATGTGTAAAGTTAAATCAGCAAGGAACTACCTTACCTAATTCCTCAAAGAGGAAATGACTGGGTTGAATAAAGTGTGGTAAATATGTGGTTGAACTGACTTGTTCCTTTAAGACTGCAAAATTTACTCAGATCCCAGCAGAAAATCAATTATTCATTTATTCAATTACTGTTCAATCACTTATTAAATACAATTACTGCAACAATAACGATCTCTGGTTCACTGCTGTTGCTAACGGAAACCTGTTGCCCAACTTTAACAAACTACAAGCTCATTGCTACATTCTGTTTGTTCATTTGTAATTTGTTCAATACATTCATAAAACAGCATCCAATCAACAGCTAAATTTGGAATGCCTAACATATATTCCCAATTTAGGAGTCCCTATAACCTGAAACCCCCCAACTGCTCACTAGGCATCAGTGAGCAGATTATTTCTGATGAAGTGCCGTTTAACAGAACTGTCTTCGGCACCTTCCACCACATTGATAATGGAGGAGAGCAGGCTGATGGGTATAATTGGCTGGGTTAATGTGCCCTGCTTTTGGTGGACAGAAGGTAACTTAGGCAAATCTTTTTGGACTGGATAAATGCCAATGTTGTAATTTCACTAGAACAGCTTGGTTAGGAGTTCAGATACTTTTGGAACACAATTCTTCAGTACTATTGCTGGAAAGTTGTCAGGTCCCACATCTGTTGCACCACCTTACATTACAGCAAAGTATGCCATAAAACATCACCTCTTCTTTGATGACAACTGGAGTGCAATGTAGTGACCAAGTGTTAGAGGTCTACAGCACAAAAAAAAGCAGCCCTTTGGCTCATCAAGTCCACGTATGAACAAAATCAAGCATCTTACTATTCCAGCACTTGGTCTATAGTCTTGGCATCGCAATGCCGATCTAAATACTTCTTAAACATTATGAGAGTTTCTGTCTTTATCCAGCCTTTTAGGCAGTGAGTTTCAGATTCCTATCATCCTCTGGGGGAAAAAAAATCCTGGAAAATATCCCCTCTAAATCTCCTTCTCCTTCCCTAGTTATCTTCTTACTCTTACTGTACACCTGCAAAATAACTTAGACGTTTCTTTTAATTTACCTGTCATTATCCTTTCATGTCTCTTTTTGCTCTCCTAATCTTTTTAAGTTCCCTCTTACACCTTCTATACTCCTCTTTGGCTTTTGCTGCTTTGAGCCCTCAGTGTCTGGCATACATCTCCTAATTTCTCTTTATCCAATCCTGTAAATCCTTCGACTCCAAGGTACACTAGTTGTGTTGTTCCCACCCTTTCTCTGTACTAGAACATTTCTTTCTTGAATGCACCTATTGGTGTGACATAGATGTATCTGCACATCTCTGCCCACAGTCCACCCAGACCAAATCATGTCTGATCTTATTAAAATCTACCTACCCCTAGTTTAGAACTTAAGATTTCAGGTCTATCCTGTCCTTTTGTCTACAATCTTGAATTTAATGGAGCTGTGACCACTGTCTGTAAAATGCTCCCCCCAATAATACTTCAGTCACTTGCCTAAAACCTCATTGCTTACATTTAAGTCCAGGACTTCCCCTCTCTTGTCAGGCCTTCTCCGTACTGGTTTAAATTATTCTCCTGGATGCATGTTAAGAATTCTGCTTCCTCTAAACTTTTCACACTATGACTACCCCAGTTCATGTTGGGAAACTGGAACCTCCCCCACACCACCCCCCCACCCCCCAAAACATAATTACCCTATTGCTTTTTTTTTACTTCTGATTTGATTGCTCCTTCTACAGTCTCTTACATTCCTGGAAAGCTCAACTCTCAGCTGAAGACCAAAGTTCTCTCAAATTACCAGACTGCATCCACTGAAAATGATATGACCTCCTCAACACAAAAGAAGAATGTATCCATCAGCTGCTTTATGCATCTGAACATGACTGACTAAGGTATATTTCATTGATTACTGGCACTGAACCAATACCATGCCGAAATAGACAGAAGTCTGATATTCCTGGAAGATAGGCCTGGGTCAGATTCCACTAAATTGTAAAACTCAAAGAACCTTTTTATCAATTAATGAACTTTGATCAGCTGGGAACAAAGGTGGAAACTGTTGTATACCAGGAGAGGGTAGTCAGTGGCAGGAAGTGCAGGTTACAGAAACTAGGGTGTTGTTTTGTAGCAAGTGACTGCTAGGCTAAAAGTCCATCTGCTCAGAAATCTCAGAAGGGGACATTTTCATTGATCAGAGTATGGTAATATGAGCTCCATCAGCTGATACTCTAGTCAGTTTAATATTTGCATAGTGTACAGTTTAGTGGGAGTGGTGATTGGAAATTACAGGCAGATCTGTTACACGGGTAGCCTTTGTAAATGAATATTCTGTAAGTGAGATAGGGTTGAATTAACTGAGAATTTAAAGGCTGAACTATTTTTATAAAAATATTTTTCCATAAATTATTTATTTCATGAACTTGGCTATTCATAATTTTATAGAACCTCAGAATTGGGCTACTACTTTCAAGATTTGGTGGTGAGACTACATGCAGACTGAAATGGATTTTCTTGGCATTAACTAGGAACATAAGTTGAACATCTTTTGTTTAGCAGCTAACATAATGTAACATGTAATATTTAAAATCACTGTCATAGCATAACCAGTACTCAATATTTTGTGTAATGTGCCTTGTATGAACAGGGAAATTAGAGTGGTGGTGTGGGCTCTTTCAATATTCAATATACAGAGTAAAAGTTGTGTTAAAATTCCAGATTTGTCATTAGAGATTTCACCAGTTAAAGGTACAATCCACATTATGCACGAGAGATCTACTTACAAATGTGGCCAATGATGACCAAATGTCGAGCATAAAAGCCCAAATAATCTGAACATTTTACTGTCATGAAAATGTTTTGGGAAAGATTCACTACATTCAGTCCAATATATTCCGCACTATCCAAGCCTGCAGCCAATACCTCAGGTTTCAAATCATTATTCTTGACTCATATGAAATATTTGAGAAGTTTTGTAATTTTCATCATGCATTTGTATAAAGGACTTCAGATGCAAGCATTTAAGCAAATACTTTATTACAATTGTTCTTCGAGCAGTAAAGAACAATTCTAAAAATATTACACAACGCTTACATCAAATACGCTTGACAAAAAATCCATACCTGATTGCCTTGTACTTAAAATTGGACATTTTCTTGAAAGCTAACATAATTCTCAAACAAAGGGAAGTTTCCATTTTATTTCCTTTGACCCCCGTCATTTTTCCTAAACTCGCCTTTTTTCTAAGCCCGTGTAATCAATCCCTTTTTAAAAAAAGCCCCAATTTCATCCCTTTGTACTCCTAAGTCAATGAATGTCATGGTTGGGTTTGGTATGCCTCTCAGCTTTTCCATCACCATTACCTCTGCAACCATTTCTTGGCCAGAAGTCTTTTCCCCATGGACCAAAATGTCACAATGAAATTTCCTCTACATTGGGGAGATCAACACAAAGAATAGCATTATGTAGAATGCCCATGTTCAGGGTGCAAATGTGACCCTGAGCTTCTTGTCACATTATTTCAAATTTCTGCCAACTGCCTCCTACACTGTTCCAATGAAACTTAATGCAAGTTCAAGGCAGATGGGATTTAGTAGCTGAAGATAATCCAATAACCAACTGGTAAGATGAGTCCTAGGAGTCAATTTCACTCAATGAATAAGGAAACAAGACAGATGCTTCAGAAACTATAACTGAGTAATGATAAATATCCAGTACCTTCAAATTATTATTTGATCATGATTGAAGTAGGAGCTCAAGATATTTTGCTGTCCCTAATTCAGGGAGGGTTCGGGTGAATCACAGCTATCCATTTGTTTTTACTTTAATTCATTCACAGTGGGTGTTGCTGGCTTAGCCAGCATTTACTGCTTATCCCTAATTGTCCAGTTAAGAGTGAACCACATTGCTGTGGGCCAGGTTTACATGTACGGTACACCCTTTAAGGATAGCAGTACCCTTCCCTCAGGGATTTTAGAAGATGGGCTTTTCCGACAATTGACAATAGTTTCAGCGAATCACTGCACAAACTGGAGGAGCAACTTATCTTCAGATTAGACATGTGACAACCTTTTGAACTTGAACATTAGAGTGCAATATCTTCAGATTGTGAACCCACTCCGTTCCTTCCATTTCTTTTAGCTTTACTTGTTACATCCTGTCACCATGTCCTCTCCACAATCTCCAGAGTTATTGTCTGTTCTTTCCAGTTTGGCAGTTATGCACAAATTGTTCTACCACTCTCACGTTCCAATCACTTAATCTGCGCTATCAACATCCTTTCTCCCCCAGCACTCCACACCACCACTATTGCAAAAAATGTTGCCTCCTCCATACTTAACATCAATTCCAATGAAGAGACATCTTGACTCAAAAATCTAGCTTCCTCTCTCTCCATTGACACATCTGCAATAATTTGCTCCAAAAAGAATATCATAGCTATCATAGACTCTTATTTCTAGATGTTTAATTGAATGCAAATTCCACCATCTGCCATGGTGAGATTCAAACCCAGGTCACCTGTGTTATTATGCAAGTGTGTTAAGACTGTGGGTCAGGTAATCCAGATTTGGGAGCTAGGGGAGGCTGTCTAAGAACAGACTGAGGGGCCAGGAGGATGCACAATAAAACATTCCCTATTCAGGATTACCCTCTGTCTATTTCATGTTCTATTTGTGGTTCCAACATTACAACAACTGGTGATGAGAGTGGGATGAGCTGCAAACTGTGCACTAATGCCATTTATTTTGTCAGGAGGAAGGATGTCACCCAGACTCCCAAAATGGCATGGAATGGTAGAGGTAACATGAAGGGAAGCTGTCGCAAGGGGACTCGGGCTGCAGTCAATGTCAAGGAAGAACAGTACGCACTGGAAGCAGGTCAAGAGCAGCAGATGTGAAGGGACTTGGGCCACAGCCTTTGGCTGAAGAGGGGAGTGCTCGCCTGACAGCTTACCGAAGTTGTTGTGGACAGCAGTCACAATGGGACTCAGACTGTGGGCAATGCCAGAGAACAACGGTATGCTAACAAAGTGGGCAACAGAGTAACTGCTGCAGACAGCATTCATGCAGGAGACCAGCTGTGAACAGCAATTAGACAAATAGCAGGAAACTAAAATGACAGGCCAATTTGGAGCAATAGGACCATTTGGTGAAGAGATGGAATGTTGGATTCTGTACACTGAATATTTTGATGCAAATTTAAATGTAAATAAGGTGGCTGAAGGCATAATGGTACCAGTTTTCTTGAGTATCACTGGGAGCTAAGGAGTGCATTGCAACCAGAAAAACCCATAGAAAAAACATACCAAGAACTATGCTGTGTTGGGAATTTATTTTGCACCAAGGCCACTGATGATCATGGAATGTTACCCTTTTTATAGATGGATACAGCAAGAAGAAAAGTCCAATGCCAATTTGTGGCTGCCTTGAAGAGGTTAGCAGAACATTGCAAACTTGGATGGTTCCTCCAAGATGCCTTGCGGGACTGTTTGGCTTGTGGCTTCTGACTGAAGTGACTAACAAGGTGAGACCTGGATTTCAAAGCAGCTTTTGAAATTGCTACCTTGATGGGATTGAATACCAGGGAAGCAGCAGAGTTGAGTGACAATACCTGGGAACATAGAGCAGTGGAAACTCAATAGGGTGCAGTACCATCCTTTGAATATCACTGATGTGGCATGAGTGCCCCAAAGAGTCGATGTGCTGGACTCGCAAAGCCCAGTGCTGCAAGGGTAAGTGAGTCAGCCATATTGCCTGAAATTGCTAGGTACAACACAAGCAAGAGAAGGGGTGTCTAAAGGATAAGATCGTACATGCTGCTAGCCAGGGAGTAGACTGGGAGTCAGCCAAAGGCCCAGAGTTAGCAGAATTTCAGTTAAACATCCTGTTGGCATGGGCTGAAGCTAATAGTTTCTGGGTTCTTCCCAAATTAGAGTGTAAAACAGTAAAGATGGAAATGGATATGGTGTAGTGGTATCTGATTTCCAAATCAATACATAGGGAAAAGTAAAGGCACTGTCACTGCCTGCCAAGATTATAACTACAGATATACATGGAACAACTGTTGCCATTGAAGGGCTATGTACTAGTAAAAATATAGCTAAGGGAACAATGTGCCCAGTTGCCTCTGCACATAGTGAAAGGCAACTACTCTGCATTATTAGGATGCTCTTGATTACAGTAATTAAAGTTAAATTAGACTAGCAGATTCAGAAATGAGTTTGCAAGATATTCCAAACAGGTATGAGGATGTCTTTAAGGGAACCCTGGGGAAAATAAAAGGATTAGAAATTAAACCCAAGTTGAAGTAGGAGGCTCATCCAAGAATCTGAAGGTGCATTCAGTACTGTACTGTACTCTGTCATGCCTAAAGTGGAGGCGGAGCTGGAACTGCTGAAAAATCTGGGATTGTTGAACCAGTAGCCACCACTGAATAGGTTACTCCAATTATCCTAGTCTTAAACACAAATGACACAGAGACTCAATACCCACTTCCATGTATTGAGAATCTGTTCAGTGGACTGGCTAAGGAAATTGATTCTCAAAAATGGATCTGTTGCAGGCCTATTTGCGATTGGGGAGTCATGAAGGAGCTCCAGTCATCATTGATGATAGTGATACACAGGGTCTGTTCCACTACAAGCGACTGCCTTTTGGCATCATATCAGCCTGGCTCTGCTCCAGACAGCCACTGTCCAAACTTTGAGTGGATTGCCAGACGTCCAGTGTTATCTGCAGGACATTCTGGTCACTGGATCCTCGGCAGAGAACCATTTGAGAAACCTAGAAAAAACCCTAAAAAGGTTGTATGCACACAACTTAGAATTTAAAAAAAAGAGAGAAATGTAAGTTTGTTTTAATAAAGGCTCCATAGAATACCTGAGCTATGTAATTGATGAGGAGGGACTACACAAGATGCCCAAGATGGAAGTTGTCATGAAGGCCTCTAGACCAGAGAATGTCTCTCAATTGAAATTGTTCTTGGGACTTGTAAATTACTAGAGCAAATTCATGACTGATCTGGCAACTGTGCATTGGTTGGGAAAAAGGTGATCATGGAAATTGACCAGAAATGTGGGGGGAGATGAAACAAATCCTACAAAGGCCACAAGTGTTGGCTCATTTCAATCCAAAGTGAGCTGCAGCTGGCATGCAATGTCTCACCTAATGGGGTTGGTATTGTCCTGTCACACATTTTGCCGAATGGAGAGGCAAGGCCCATTACAATTGCATCAAGGTCACAGAGTCATACAGCATGGAAACTGACCCTTCACTCCAACTTGCCCCTGCCAACCAGATTTCCCAAACTAAACTAGCCCCATTTGCCTTCATTTGGCTCATATCCCTCTAAACCTTGCCTATTCTTATACTTGTCCAAATGTTTTAAATATTGTAACTGCACCTGCATGTATCACTTCCTCTGGCAAATTCCATATGCAAATCATCCTCTTTGTGAAACAAATCCCCCTTAGGTCCCTTTCAAATCATTCCCTCACCACCTTAAACCTAAGTCTTCTAGTTTTGAACTCCACATCCACTACCGCCCTCCTCCCTACTCCCTACTAGAGAAAAGGCCTTTGCTATTTACCTTGTCTATGACCATCATGATTTGATACATCTTATGAAGGTATATACACCTTACATATCTCAACCTCCAATGCTTGGGGAAAATGTCCCACCCTATTCTTATAACTCTCACCCTCCAGTCCCAGTAGCGATCTTGTAAATCTTTTCTGCACCATTTTCAATTAAACAACCACCTTCCTATAGAAGGACAACCAGAACTGTATATAGTACTCCAAAGGTGGTCTTACCAGTGTCTTGCACAGCCATAGAATCCCTACAGGTGGGAACACGCCCTTCGGCCCAACAAGTCCACAATGACCCTCCGAAGAGTAACCCACCGAGATCCATTCCCCTACCCTATTATTCTATATTTATCCCAAACCAATGGGCAAATTCTGAACTCCTATACTTAATGCTGTGACCAATGAAGGCAAATGTGTCAAATTCTTCACCGCCCTGTCTACCCGTGCTGCCACATTCAAGGAACTATATATGTGAACTCCTAGGTTTCTCTGTTCGATGACATTGTGCAGGCCCAACCATTAACTGTAAATGATGCCTTTGTCTTACCAAAATGCACACTAATTAAGAAGAGAAGTATGTCCAAGTAGAAAAAAGGAAGGATAGGCTTTGCTTTCATCATAGAATCACAGAATGCCTACAGTGTGCAAATAGTCCACACCGACCCTCCAAAGAATAACCCACCCAGACCCATTCACCTGCCTTATTACTGTACATTTCTCCTGACTAATGTACCTAACCCACACATCCCTGAGCACAATGGGCAATTTAGCATGGCCAATTCACCTATTCTGAACACCTTTAGACTGTGGGAGGAAACTGGAGCACCCGGAGGAAACTCATGCAGATATGGGGAGAATGTATAATCTCCACACAGACAGTCGTCTGAGGCTGAAATTGAACCTGGGTCCTTGGCCCTGTGAGGCAGCAATACTAACCACTGAGCCACTGTGTTTGGTAAGATGATGATCTTTCCAGAAAATCAATATCAATTACAGCAGACACTTAATGCTACTGACAGACCACAGGCTACTAATCTCCATTTTTGACCCTTATACAGGAAAATTGTCAATAGTGGCAGCATGCCTGCAAAGATAGGCACTGGCTCTGTCTACTCATATGAACTCAATACCAACAGTCGGAGAAGCACAGCAATACAGATGCTTTGTAAACCATTACCAGGAAATGAAGGCATTTTCAACTGAAATTTATATTTTTTTTCCCAGTAAGACCAGGTGCCAGTGTTAGTCAGTCAAGTGTGGAATGCTACCTGGAATGTACTGGTCTTAGGCCTAGTGGTGCACTTAGTCCTGAAATGAAGGACTTGTCATAGAAACTGCTCAGAACTACACCCTTACCTGTCCAGGAGGTAAGAATTGTTGTACAAGATGCGTTTTTAATGTGGGGAATGAGAGTTCTTATTCCTACCCTGTTAAGAGATTTGGTGTTGGAACAAGTGCACCAATGGCAACCCGGTGGGGTACAAATTGGCAGTTGAACTTGGACGCCCAGACTGAGAAGAAAGCAGGATCATGCAGATCCTGCGCATTAGTAAGGAAAGCTTGTCATTACTTTACCTTGGGAATGGCCTCAAAGGATTCACTAGGATGGCAACTCAACAATGTTCCTTAGGAATGCCATATGCAATGACCCAGTGCTCGCTAGCATTCCTCATATTCAGCCGCCAGCTGAGAACCATGTTTACGGCCAGAAGCGACAAGAGATGAGATAGAGAGAATTCAAAAAGCTAAGAAAGGTGGAAACCTTGCAATAAAGGGTATTTCAAAAAGGAAGGACCCTGTTTGCCAGGAATTACACATCAGGGGAATAAACAGATCCCAGCGGTGGTTCAAACAGGACTGTTGTCATATACAGTGCAGACTAGGGATGAAACTGGCCTTGAGAAGACATGCAGAATTGCTGGGTGCTTGATCTCACCAAAGGGGGAGATGCCTCAGAATACCTTGCCGATCCAGATGGGACCAATGGTGTCAACCAAGTCAGTGCCTCAGGCCAGAGTTGGGCATACACAAGGAGGAAACACCAGCAGCATCACAGACCAGCGACAGCCATAGAGGGACACAAGTGTAGAACAAAAGGAGCTTCCAGAAGCCAGAGAGACTAGGCTAGGACAGGTTCCTGAAATGAGGAGATGGTCTTTGACATGATCAGTATCACAGGGGGATAGCAATTCCTCAATGTAAACTATGGAGGGTGCACTTCCTTTTCCTATGTTTCTTTTTTGTACATATTGTCGGATGTATGTGATACATGCATATGTGTGCATGTGTACACACATATGGAAAAATAAATGGAGAGGGCAGTTAGCTGTGTAGTTTTGTGTTGCCGTTTTAATAGATCTGGTCAGGTAACCTGGAGGCGGGAGCTACAGGGGCAGTCTAAAATCAACTGTGGAGCTGAGAGGGTGCACAGTAAAGTATCCCCTGTTCAAGGTAACCCCTCATCTACTTCATGTTCTGCTTATGGCTCTCAAGAACCACAAACACAATAGCCTGAAAATTATGTGTCTGGATTAATTGTTCATTATAATAGCATTAGGCCACAGCCTCCGCTACCATGGCAATGATTGAGATCAATGCATAATCCATATCACCTCATTCAATATCTAAACAGGACAGAGATAATTGCAATTATTTTTGACTGGATTCAGAAAGCAAAGGGGTCACAAAAGAATCAGGCTGGAGGACTAAATCATGGTGGAAGATATTAGAGACTGCTTACAAATCTGCCCCAAATCAATTCATTGCTATTTTGGCTAAATATATAAGTGGATTGAATCAAATATCATACCTGTTACAGGGGTGCTCTGATTTGAAACATTTTCTGTTGTGACTGATCGAGTGGTCTCAGGTGTTGGCTGCTGAAGAATGTTCTGCTGTTCTACTAACTTGACTGCAGCTAGTGCATCAGGAGGAAAGTTCTGCATGTCCACAGAAACTAGGCAAACAAGCTGATCTGAAAATGATAACAGACCTTATATGAAATCAAACGTGTTACCTAAGTTTTAGAAATCATCTGATATTACTAGCTTTGCAATCAATAAATGTTTTTAGTAGAAATGTATAACAGAGGCTAGTAAATAGAGCAGAGAGTGTGTGGGAGAATTTGAACAGTATTCTTCTGATAACCCCATAAACTAAGTGGTTTTAGGTCTACATCATTCCCCAGGACTTTTGCCCATGTTACAGCAGCTGGTAATTTACACAAGGTAATTTAGACAATTCACTACAAACCTGGTGTAGTGCCCTTTCAGTTTACTCTACAAAATAAAAATCTTTTTGAATCGTACTACATGCAATTAAAATCCTTTAAATAGTTTTAAAAACACAAATTGCACATTCAGAAAGTTTGAGTTAAAACATTATTCAGAAATTATGATTCTCATGACTGGACTTTTAATCAAAAATAGTTTTGCTGGCTAGTTACACAGGACAACTAGATCAGCGCTGCAAGGCATTCACAGAAGTGACTGACATTTGTAGGTTTTTAAGGACATTTTCCTTTTGCCTTCATTTGTTTATTAATGAAACTCTTCCAATATTTATATTGTTCTGTATCTGCTGGTTTTAAAGCTGCACTATACTCATCCAATGCCTCTTGATAACCATGCATTCCTCAATTGAAATTCTTAGTTTTGCAGAAATTAGGTGTCATAATACAAATGTAAAAATCTAATTGTCCAGATTTGATAAAGGAACATTCCCTATTGGAAACTAGGCCTTATGGGGGTCATTAAATAATAATCTACAATCTCTGAAATGATGATAGATCTGTGGATGTAAAGTCAGGAGCAGTGCACTACTCAGCTTAGTGGGTGGGGAGGAGTCAATTGAAGGGAAGTTTAAAAAAAAATCAAAGAAATGAGAGAATCGAGGGGTGCAGGATAGAGAAGGGTGATAATCAAACTGTGCCATGAATAGGTAGAAAATATAGCAGAAAAGAGCAGAATGTGTGCTATAATGGTAAAAAGTCAAAGATTAAGGCTCTTTACCTGAATGCATACAGCATTTGTAGCAAAACAAATGAGTTAATATGACTTACTATGCAGAGGTGGTTACACAATCATTTAGACTGTGAACTCAATATTCAAGAGTATCCGACATTCCAGAAAAATAAGCAAAAAGGAACAGGTGGGTAGGTCTGTTAATGAAGGCAGTATCGTTGCGGTGATAAGTGGTAAGATGTGTAACAGATCATAAAGCAGAATCAGTTTAGGTGTAAATAAGGAGTGGCAAGGGAAGGAAGTCACAAGCTGTCTCACATTAGGACAAAATATAAATTTACTTAAAAGAGAATACAATAATTGTCACACATGATTGTAATCTGCATATTGACTGGATAAATTAGAGATGGGCAATGATGACAGAGTCCGAGTCATACAACACAGTAAACAGGTCACTTGGTCCAACTCATCCGTACTGAGCAGACATCCCAATCTGACCCATTTGCCAGCATTTGGCCCATATCCCTCTAAACCTTTCTTATTCACATACCCATCCAGACGACTTTTAAATGCTCTAATTGTACCAGTCTCCACCACTTCCTCTGGCAGCTCGTTCCATACACGTACCAACCTCTGCTTGAAAAGGTTATCCCTCAGGTCCTTTTTAAATCTTTCCCCTCTCACCTCGAATGTAAACATCGTGTGTGCATCAGTGGTTGCTTGTAAGAACAGTATGTTGCAGCACTTACATGGGATTAGGTTATTTTAGGTCTAGTAATGTGTAATGAGGCAGTATAAATAAAAGATCACATAATAAAGAATATTCTTTGGCCGGTGGGGGGGTGGAGTGGAAGAAAAGCCACATAGTACAATAGCTACATCAATTTGAATAAGAGCAACTCAGGTCTCAAACTAGTATTCTCTGTTACAAAGGTATGGAGAAAGAGTTGTCTAATGTGGGATGGAAAAATATACTAAGGGGAAAGTCAGCAATAAGTAGTGTAGACATGGAAACTATTTCACAATGCTCAGCAAGAACTTATTTCTGTCAAAAAGGACTCTAAGAAAAGGTTAAACCACCAATGGTTAAGGCAGGCCAAAGTAAGTCTCAAAAGCCAAGGCAAACAAAGCAGCAAAAACCAGTGGTAGACCAGAAGATTGGAATTCTTTTCAGTAAGAGCAGCAGATAACTAAAAAGCAAATAGAGAGAGAGAAAATTGATCATGAAAGTACGTCGATACTCCTGCTCCTCAGATGCTGCCTGACCTGCTGTGCTTTTCCAGCACCACTCTAATCTGGACTCTTTTCAACATGAAAATACATTGGCAAGAATGATAAAAACAAACAACAGCTTCTACAGGTATGCAAAAATAAAAACTAGCTAAACTATGTGTAGGAGAATGCAATTGGGGAATCAATAACAGTAAATAGGGAAATAGCAGAAAATTTAAGTCAACATTGTCCTCCACCATGAAGACTGATGCACACTGTAAACATCCCAAAAGTTACAGACAAGCAAGGTGTTAACTGGAGCCAAGATTTATTATAGTCTCGATCATCAAGGATAGTATTTGACAAACTAATGAGTTGAAAGGGAGATAAGTTGCTAGGCCCTAGCAGACTGTATTCAAGGGTCTTACAGGCAGTGACTACAGAAACAGCAGGGCATTGGTCAAAACATTCCAGAATTCTCTGGATTCTGAGAAGGTAGCAATGGATTGGACAATTGCTAATGTGACACCCCTGTTCAAAGAGGAAGTGAGCCAGATTGCAGGAAATTATAGGCCAGTTAACCTAACATCTGTTTTGTGAAAAATGCTGGAGTCTATTATTAAGGAAATAGCAGCAAGGCATTAGAAAAGCTTAACACAAAGTAAGCATGATTCTGAAGAAAGGGAAATCATGTTTGAAAAATTTGCTAGAGCTATTTAAGGGTCTGTAAAAGTACAGTTGATAAAGAAAAACAGGACATGCAGTGCAGTTGCATTTCCAGAAGGCATTAGACATGGTGCCACATAAAAGATTACTATACAAGTTAGGAGTTCCTGATATTGGAAATAATACATTAACATGGATTGCGTGTTGATTGATACACAGAAGTCAGTCAGGATTAATGGTTCTTTTTCAGGTTGCAAATATGCAACTAATGGAATGCCTAAAGGATCAGTCCTCAATTACTTATTACCTCTATTAGTGACCTGCAGGAGGAGTAGAGGAGAATTTATCCACATTTGCTAAAACAATAATAGGTGGGAGAGGATGTTGTGCTGAGGACATTAGGAATTTGGAAGGGAATATAGACAGGTTGAGTGATTTGGCAAAAACTTGACAGTTGACATTCAAACAAAATTCAGAGGTCATGCACTTTGGTCGGAAGAATTAAAAGACAGATTATTTAAATGAGAGTGACTCCAAATATATACAGCACAATGATCTGGGTGTTTTAGTGTTTCATGCACAAGGTTAATATGTAAATACACAAGCAACAAGTAATGAAGGACAAAGAATTTCAGCCTTTCTTATTAGCAGTTTGGAGTTTAAAGACAGTAAAGTCTTGTTACAACTGCATAAGATGTTGTGAAGTTACACCTGGAATACTGCGCACAATTTTGGTCCCTATATTTAAAAAAGAATAAACCGGTATTGAAGTCCATTCAAAAGTGATTATTTCCACTGATTCCTGAGATGGAGGGATTGACTTATCGAGAACAGCTAAACAGATTAGATAGATTAGGCTATTATTCATTTGAGTTGAGATGAATGAGTGGTAATCTTATTGAAACATACACAATTCTGATGGGGTTTAACAGGATAAATGTTGAGCAGATCTTTCCATTAGTTTGGACTTCTCAAACTAGGGAACATGGTCACAAAGTAAGGGACACTCCTCTAAAACAGATTCAAAAGAATTCTGTCTTCCAGAGGGTAGTGAATGTCTGGAATTTTCTACCCCAGAGAGTTGTGAAGGCTAAATTACTACAAGTATTTAAAGAGAAGGCAGATAGATGTTTGAAGTATCAGGGAGTTGACAGCTGTGCTGAGCTAGCATTAAGAGAAGTTGAGGCTTGGGGCAACCAGTCATGATTTTGTTGATCAGCAGTGCAGCCTTGAGGGGTCAAATAGCCAACTCTCTCTTCTGTTTCTTCTGCTACCACTTTTCAAAGGAATAAGTACAGAGGGAAAAATTCTTGTATTGTGCATTACCTTCATAAGTAGCATCTCAACATGCCAAAAAGGTGGATGATTGCCCTTCCGTGTAAAGGAAAAACAGGCAATCAACATCTTCAAATCATCACTCACCAATACTTCTCTCCACTTTGATAATCTTGGTGCAAGTCACCTCTCCTAGACTCGATAACATATACAGAGCTTCCAGACTGGCCAATAACAGCAAGATATCTTGGAGAGACAAATGGTTTACAATCTCTCGATAGGCCTCCTGTTCCACACACTCACAGATGATATCGACATTCTCTTCAATTTTACAAAGATTAGCTAAGATTTCCATTCCTGAGAAAAAAAAGATCGCTTTTAGTATGGAATTCGGAAACAGTTTCACTCAAAAGAAATAAACAATAACTGTTATAATTTGGCAGTAAATTATTAAATCATTCCTGAAGAAGAGCCCGAAATGTCGATTCTCCTGCTCCTTGGATGCTGCCTGACCTGCTGCACTTTTCCAGCCACACATTTTTCAGGTAAAATTATTAAAATCAAGAATACTGCAGATGCTACAAATTTGAAATATCAGTAGAAAACGTTGAAGATACTCAAATCAGGTAATATCTGCAAGGACAGTAGTGAAAGTGACAATTCAGCTTTGTGACCTAGAGACATGAAAGCAGTAGCTCTGTTTCTCTTTTAACAGATGCTCCCTGACTGAAAGTACTTTAAATTATTTAGATATAGGTTCAGTTCAGGTACATTAAATATTGTAGTAGATCATATTATTACCTTGCCTTATGGCCCATGTGTGCTTGTATACTGACTTCATTACGTTATCTTTGAGCTTTGTTTTAAGCAAGCACCAGCTTTTTTGCACTTCATTGTTCAACTTTGACAATCGCTCATTTAGTCCCCAAAACTATTAATTGTGTAAACAATTCTAATGCAAGACTTTAAAAAGCAATTGTAGCTTCTTTAATCAACCTATACAGACACACCTTCGGGACAGGCAGGATTTGAACCCAGATCAAAGCCTTACTTTTGCATTTTCATTGCAGTTTAATTTTTTCATTCTATTTTTAAACTAATTTTCTGTCATTTAGGTTTCATGTACCATACCTCCTACATTCTTCAATATATGGAAAACCAAAAGGTCTGACATCCAATTCTGCTGCATTTACAACAGTGACAACAATGTATTTATTTGTTTTTTTCGAAGAAAACTGCACTAATAATGTAGCCGCCAGTTCTCTGGGCATTAGATCTGTATCTGTGGTTGCAGATGTCAGCTCTCAACACACAACCGATTATAGCTCATTTGAATAATGATGGTATACAAAAAGATAATGAGATTCCTTTTTCAAAGTAAATTGTACATAACTAGGAAACGCACAGGAGCGTAAGAATGCCAATGCAGTAGGAGTACACTTTTCAAATGACACCCATGTAATTAAGGGAATGCTGCAAGCACAAGGGCAATGGTGTTCTCACTTTTGTGCTTTCAAACATTCAAGGCAGCATTGGGACAGTAAATGAAAATGCATTGAGCCTCTACCCAACCCATCAGCCAAACCAAGCAATGATTCAAGTAATCAAAACATATATATTCCATGACTTTAAAGACTACTGGTAAACAGCAACCAAAGTTCTTGAGACTTGTTTCACTGGACCCAGAATGTAGCACAGGAGGGTTACTGGCTTACTCGTGCCACAACAAACTTACTGATGTGACGGGCATAACTGTCACATGGGAGAAAGTGAGGACTGCAGATGCTGGAGTATCAGAGTTGAAAAATGTCGTGCTGGAAAAACACAGCATGCCAGGCAGCATCCAAGGAGGAGAATCAGCGTTTCGTGCATAAGCCCTTCTTCAGATTCTCCTGCTCCTTGGATGCTGCCTGGCCTGCTGTGTTTTTCCAGCACGACAGTTTTCATAACTGTCACATGACCCATTAGGTAATCCAATGAGGGGTCCACTTAAAAACACAGGAACTCCACGTAAGCTTCATACCACATCATATACAAAACAGTATATTTCAAACTGCAGAGGGAAAGACTTACCTCTAATTCGAAACCACTTATCCGAAGAGAAAAGACATTTTGTAATGGTGTGAAAAATCACCTGGGTACTTTGGAAGTCAATGGGATCCAACTGCAGCTGAAACAAAAAGCAAACTTAACTGTGCAAACAGGGCTACTCTGAATAACTCACATTATGGATGTTAAAAACAAAGAACAAAGAAATTTTACAGCCCAGGAACAGGTCCATTGGCCGTCCAAGCCTGAGCCGATCCAAATGTACTGTATAAACCTGTTGGTCAGTTCAAAGCATCTGTTACGCTCTACTCCCCACCTACTCATGCATTTATCCAGACGCATCTTAAATGAATCTACCGTGCCTGCCTGTACGACCTTTGCTGGCAATGCGTTCCAAACGCCCACCACCCTCTGGGTTAAATGTGAATGACGTGGCATGCTTGAATTCAACCCATGAAAATTCTTCAAATAATTAGTTAAGGGACTTAAGCTCAGCAGTTGAAATTAAGTCTGATTGAACTACAGTCTACAATATATACTCCCTCAACTATAGTGCAACTGACTTGAACAGTTTCATTAAAGTTACCAAAGTATAAAAAAGCAGAAGCGCTGAAGGAATTCTATTTGAAGTTGGGGCTTTAAGTGTATATTTGACAGGCAGTAAGAGAAAGGAATCTATTTGTACGTTTATGTAATTACAAAAAGTTCCTCCTTTCTCTACTGTAGATCCCCAGTTAGGAAAACTGCCTACAAACCACAGAAGTTGTATTGCTTACTTATAGAGTGGGAAATTACAAGAAAATATTGATGAGACACAAATTTGAAATCAGTGACATAATGGCAATTCTATTTGAATTATTTAGTAATCATAACTTGTTACCATTAAAACTGATTTGATTCATTGGGAATGGATTTCATTCAAGTTTCCAGAAAGCTTTAAACCAGTTACATTGAAAGCCGTGACAATCTTACTTATAATTTATAAATTAGAACAATTTACTCTAAGCATTCATCGGATGAAATAGCATTAGAACTTCAAACTAGACAATAACATAGAACAATACGGCGCAGAACAGGCCCTTGGGCCCTCGATGTTGCGCCAACCTGTGAACTATTCTCAGCCTGTCCCCCTACATTATCCCATCATCATCCATGTGCTTATCTAAGGATTGTTTTAATCTCCCTAATGTGGCTGAGTTGACTACATTAGCAGATAGCACATTTCACGCCCTTACCACTCCCTGCGTAAAGAATCTGCCTCTGACATCTGTCTTAAATCTATCACCCCTCAATTTGTAGTTAAACATCAAATACTTGAGATCACACAAGTTTCTTCAGAGTTTGTCTAGTTATCTGATGCTAATTACGGTATACCGAGTTTCAGCATTGTCATAATATTTATTTGCAACACCAATCAAATTTAGAATCAGAACACTACAGTCACCATTTCCAATATGGGAACAGGCATATTATTCTCCCCTCATCTTTTCTTCTCCACCTTGCCCCATGGTTCTTCTGAACAAAAAGAATAAACTTTCCCAATTTTGAAATGTCATAAGTAACTTTCAAAGCTAGCGTCTTTGCATTTCTCCCCAACCCCTCTTTTTTTTTAATGGTAACATTCTTCCTTTGTTCTGCACATTAAGCACATAGCACGTTAAGCATATTAATGTCCCTCAAGATCATTTAGTCAAAAATATGGGAAGTTTTTTTTCCTTTTTAAAAAACTGCTCTAGTCCAATTACAATACATTAATTCTCCAGATAACCAGAAAGTGTGTTACTGCTGGAATGCTTATCTTCACAGTGATAGCTAAGCTCCTTCGTTTGGAAATTTTCATTTGGATCTGCTTTCCTTTATTGGTCAGAGCATAGAGTATAGGAATTGGGAGTTCATGTTGCAGCTGTACAGGACATTGGATAGGCCACTTTTGGAATCCAGAGGAACCCAGATTATCCGAAGGACACAGGCGGGGAGTAATTTGGTTAATCGAATGCCGTATAACATAGCTAGCCAAGCATTGGGACCTTGCAATCTTGTTTGGATAATATAAAATTTGGTTAACTGAATGCCAGATAATTGAGGTTCCTCTGTACTGCATGCAATTCTGCTCTCCCTGCTAGAGGGAGGATGTTGTGAAATTTGAAAGGATCAGAAAAGATTTATAAGCATGTTGCCAGGGTTGGAGTGTTTGAGCTATAGGAAGAGGCTGAATAGGTTGGGCTGTTTTCCCTGGAACGTCAGAAGTTGACAGGT
The DNA here is from genome assembly GCF_020745735.1 of Hemiscyllium ocellatum. NCBI lineage: Eukaryota > Metazoa > Chordata > Chondrichthyes > Orectolobiformes > Hemiscylliidae > Hemiscyllium > Hemiscyllium ocellatum. The sequence continues at coordinate 47,565,715 of NC_083426.1, forward strand.
GACTTTATGGAGGTTTATAAAATCATGAGGGGCATAGATGGAGTAAATAGACAAGGCCTTTTCCCTGGCTTGGGGAGTCCAGAATTACAGGGCGTAAGTTTTGGGTGAAGGGGGAAAAATTTTAAAGGAATCTAACGGCCAACTTTTCCACGAGGAGGATGGTGCATGTATGGAACGAACTGCCAGGGGAAGCAGTGGAGGCTGGTACAATTACAATATTTAAAAGGCATCTAGATAGGGATATGAATAGGAAGGGGGTTTGAAGGGATATTCACCAAGTGCTGGCAAATGGGACTAAATTACTTTCAGATTTCTGGTCAGCATGGATAAGTTGACCAAAGGATCTGTTTCTGTGCTGTACATCTCTATGACTTCAGTTAGGGAAAGTGTAGATGGGCAAAATTGTGTTTGTCTGCAAGAGACTGAAGGTGAATATGCAGGTGCAGCAAGCTACTATGGAGACTAACAGAATATTAGCCTTTATTACAAGAGGATTTGAGTACAGGAGTAGTTAAGTCTTGCTTCAGTTGTACAAGAGCATATTAAATCCCACCTGGAGTTCTGCATGCAATTTAGGCCTACTTGTCAGAGGAAGGATATTACTGCCATTGGAGGACGATGAATGCTTGCCAGGTTTGTTCCTGGAATGGCAGGACTATCCTATGAAAACAAATTGGGCAAACTGGGCCTACATTCTCCAGAATTTTGAAAACTGAGACGTGATATCATTGAAACCTATAAAGCATAAAAAGAGTTAGAAAAGGGTAGGTGGAGGTGAGATGTTTCCCTGGTTAGGGAGTCTAGAACAATTTGAAAATAAACCCAAGTGACTTAGGTGACCACAGAAGTTTGAGGAGGCTCAATCTTAAGTTTGTTTAAGATTAATAAATTTCTGATTATCAATGGCATACACGGTTGAGGATAGGATGAGTAAAAGGTAATGAAGTGTTCAATTAACCAAGATCTTATTGAATGGTGGGGCAGGTTCAACAAACTGAATGGTCTACTCCTGTTCCTATGTTCCTTTCAGTCACTTGATTACCACACAGCATGCACTTTGAGATTTCCTGAAGGTTCAGCAAGTCTTAGCAGTATATTTTCAGTTCATTACAATTTCTGCCATTTTGTCAATTTGACTGGAATACCATCATATTTACAGAAAATGAAAGAATACCACATTTTCTTTCATTTTACTACACCATTACTTAAAACATTGGTCAGTCAATCTGAAAACCTTTACCATCCAATTTCTAGGCATGCAAATTAGCACATGCTAACAGGGGAACCCAGTGCGCGTGTGAAATGGAAACTGATCTTTTATGCGCCCACAAATGTGTTTCCATTTTTGAAGATAGGACACATGCCATATCGCGCAACAAGTCCAAGTATAAAAAAAATTATTTTACACGTAGAATGGAAATAAACGATTAAAATGTTCAAAAAACGTCCTTTGATTTCTCTAGCTCATGCAGGAAAATGTCAATGCACAAACCCAATTAGCAGGCTAAGTATATTTACAGACTTGCATAGTGTAGCTAAACTTAAGGAAGACCTGTGGAATATCAGGATTGACCTTCACACTTCTGTGCATCCCAGAATTAGCCAGCTGAACTACTAATCATACTGGCTAAAACACCCTTAAGTGTGATTTATCCAACAGCTACCTACACCTGAGCTTATACAAATGAAACCATTTAACCTCACGTAAGAATGTTTGCAGGAGCCTAGGAAATCCTCATTGTCACAAGCTGACGTGAGAAGAAAAGCAAAATTTTGCCATTGAATTAGCTATAACGAATCTCCTTTTCACAAAATTACATATTTTGATGATGTTACCCCTTCTATACAGAATTAGACTCAATTGTCATATCTTGATGTAAATGACCTGATCTTCCTTGTACAAATTTAGAAGTCTGAAATTGAGAGTATTTTGTGTGCCACGCCCTTCACACTAAAATAATTACAACTAGAATTCGCTCTTAAATAAAATTGATGTGCATATGTCTGAATCCAAGCCCAGCCAGGACACTGAAGCAATTTCCTCACACCTCTCTCATGCTTAACATTTATAGGTGAAGTCTAGCTGTGGATTGTGTTCAACAGTTAATAATGCAAACAAATAGTTAAAGATCACCTTCTTGGATGAAGAAAGAAAATAAGTGACAGTGACTCGGTAAAAACCTTTATTATTGCTGTTTCAAGTATATGTTCAGCTTGAATGATCTATAATTTTGTTGTGTGGTACAGATAACCTTAGAAAAATCAAGATTCCTTCAGTTTCATACAATAAGAGATGTCCACATTTTACAATGCCAAGACATTCAACAATGAATAGCTTGATTCACTAATTGAATTCATTAACTTACCTCTGCCACAACATTTCCCAGTGTGTCCAGCCCCATTTGCTTAAGTGAGACGTGTCTATTGTGAGCACACAACAGTAGAAAGCGCAGGCACGTTCGGTTAGCTAGCAGCTTGGCATTTCCTTCTTCCAAGGACAGATTGTGGATAATAACAGCTATCTGCAGGACCCTTTGCCCTTCCAGGTCATCAATGCCCAGTTTCTGTGGAGGGTGGAACAAGACAGAGTCCCATCGATCATCGCTAGCAGCTTCTAGGGTGGAGGGGCAAAGGTTGAAACAAAATTATAAAACTCAGTCATAGCAGTATCGGGGCAGCTGTCTATCCATTATCGATGGTCTAATATTCAGCAGTTCTAGTATCTGTTAAGTAGCTAAATGAACATGAAGTGTTAATTCTGGAAAAGAAATTCAGCTTTATTATTGATCATAACACAATAACAAAGAGTATACATCATAGAACATTCACGCCTATCAAGCAAGATGAATAAGACTGTCAGACATGGAGTAGAAACAGGCTAGTCAGCTGTCATAGCTGCTCTGCCAATCCATGAGATCATGGCTGACCTGATCTTTCTCAGTGTCACTTTCCTGCCTTTGCACCCTTAAAACAAGATTCCTTTTTTGGTTAAATATCTCAGCTTTGAAAACATTTAAGGGCCCAGTTGTGACTGCTTTCTGGAGTAAAGAGAACCACAGATTGTGCCATCTGAGAGAAGAAATTCCTCATGTGCAACCTGTGTTCACTGTTTCAGTTTTTCATTTTTAATTTCAAAGTTAAAAACATTAGATGAATTGCAGACTATACCAATAAACTACTCCAAGGTAAGCTTCAGAGAAACAGCTCTAATTTCCTTCTTTGCAGTAAAGACATGCATCTCTACCTTTGATGTAAAGATGATAGAGAGCTTTGGGAACAGAGAAGGGCCGTGGGATTCATTTTGTATTTTGCAGCAAATAATTCCAAAGGATAAAAGCTGTCCTTGTTAAGCATCTACAAATTTAATTCCATACCAGAAAAAATGTAAAAAATAATTTTTAAAATTAAAATCTGGACTATTTTTTGACTCAACTTTATTGCATGCTTTCATTTTTTGCTCTTGTACATGATTTTCCAATATTATTTTTGTAAAAAGACCACAGTTGCATGTTTAACTGCATTCAATTAGATAGCATCAGCATTACAGCTAAAACAGCACTTCAGTCCAGTCCAAACTCCTTGTAAAATCTCACCATAGGCAGCATACTAGAAACGATGAAAGCAGTATTTCAACATGGCATTTCATAGAATGTTGGAGTTTGGATGAATAATTTGTACGGTTGCAGTTTAACTGTGTCAATTACAGGGATTATCACAGAATGGCTAGGAGATTTCCAGTAAGGAGGAGATCTCAGATGCCCCTTTGTAGATTTAACATGAGTAATACAGGATGTGCTTGTCCTTCCAGGGAAAAAAATGATGTATGTAATACAAAACTACACACATGAATTAAGAGCAGAAAGCAGCCAATCAGCCCCTCTAAGCCTTGCCATTCAAGATTATCATGGTTGATCTGACTATTTCTCATACCTGCTGGCTACCCAATAACTTCACCCCTTTCTCATCAAAAATCTATCAGCAAATACCTTTAAAAATATTAAAAGTCAATGATTCCACTTCCTTTTGAGGAATAAAGGTCCAAAGAATCACCATTCTTTTGAGAAAATAATTGTCATCTTAATGAGAAGTTATTTTTCAAAAATAAATGACCTCAAAAGTGGACTAGTTCATCAGTTTTGATCTACCCCACTGACCAACTGAACACGTGCTACTTGTACAATGGGGTGTTATTGTGCTGGTGCCTTTTGAACTTCATGTACACAGTTCAGCACAATTACTTCTGTACTGCTACCAGCATTCTGAAATCCACTCAGCAGGATTTATTTTGATGAACTGGCACCAGTACCATTAACATATTAATGATTTACTTCTTAAAAAAAGCACATGCACTATCTGGCTTCAATACCTGCCCAAGATTGAATAAAATTAGTCTACAAAAAACAAAATTTTATGAAATGCTAATCAGCTTTTCAATTTGTATCCACTTTTGTCTTAAAAAACATAATACTGTATCAAAAGAACACTAATTTGCCTTCAGAAAATTGGGCGCAAGACTACCTTAACAGTTACCTTATGACAGTTCTAACAAGATGATTAAACCTAAAAGCATAAAATCAATTTTTAAAATCATAGCCCTCTTCTCTTGGCAGCACTACCCCCACCTAATCTTGTTGCGGAGATGCCAGTGTTGGACTAGGGTGAACGAAGTTAAAAATCACACAACACCAGGTTATAGTCTTAACAGGTTTAATTGGAAGCACTAGCTTTCGGAGCGCTGTTTCTTCGTCAGGTAGCTAGTGGGCCAGAATCATAAGACACAAATTATAGCACAACATCATAGTGTCATGCAAATGATACGTTATATTGAACAAATCTAGACTGCTGTTAAGTCTTTCATCTTTTAGAATGGGTTGCAGGTTTTGGTTCATTATTATGTAAATCCCAGAACCACTTTCAAGTCACATTCCTGAGATAACTTAAGGCTTTATAAAAAAAGTGAACTCTCACCTCAGACAATGCATTAAGGTGTGAGGTTAGAGTCTGTCTGAATTCCAATCTCGAGTCAGGAATTTATAAAACGTCACATGGATTGACTGCCTGTAGATTGTATGCTTTTTGAGCAAAATAGAATATATTGCAAATACACATTTACCCCATAGACCTTTGTGTGTGTGCGCATGCATGTAGGGGGGGGTGCGAGAGTGAGAGAGAGAACAAGATAGATATTGTTAGCGACTGCACACATTTGGTAGAGTGCATGCATGAGTGTGACGGAATATAAGCCATCTAATCTCTTTTACAGAAAGCCAGGAAATTTTTAAAGAGTTGCATTCTGCCAAGAGTTGGAGATACAATATTAGATTAGCCAATTTAACACATGCCATAAGGGAGAGGGACCTTGTTGTTTCTAAGGATAGAATGAAACAGGCTGTTACACTTGAACAGGTTGATGTCAAGGAAAAGCATGTGCTGGAAATTTTGAAAAACATGAGGATAGATAAGTCTTCCGGGCCAGATGAGATATACCCAAGGTTACTATGGGAGGCGAGGGAAGAGATTGCTGTGCCTTTGGCGATGATCTTTGTGTCGTCACTGTCCACTGGAGTAGTACCAGATGGTTGGAGGGTGGCAAATTGTTCAAGAAAGGAATTAGGGATAACCCTGGGAATTACAGACCAGTCTTGCGTCGGTGGTGGGCAAATCATTGGAGATGATTCTGAGAAGCAGGATTTATCATTATTTGGAAAAGCATAGCTTGATTAGAGATAGTCAGCGTGGCTTTGAGGGGCAGGTCATGCCTCATGTGCCTTAGTGAATTCTTTGAGGATGTGACAAAACATGTTGATGAAGGTAGAGCAGTAGATGTGGTGTAAGTGAGTTTTAGCAAGGTGTTTGATAAGGTTCCCCATAGTAGGCTCATTCTGAAAGAAAAAGGCATGGTGTACAGGGAAATTTGGCTGGTCCATACAAGACAGAGAGTGGTAGTAGATGGAAAGTATTCAGCCTGGAGCTCGGGGAACAGTGGTGTTCTGCAGGGATCAGTGCTAGGACCTCTGCTCTTTGTGATTTTTATAAATGACTTGGATGAGGAAGTGGAAGGGTGGGTTAGTAGGTTTGCTGATGTCATGCAGGTGGTGGACTTGTGGATAGTGTAGTTTGCAACAGCACATTGACAGAATGCACACCTGGGCTGAGAAGTGGCAGATGGAGATCCACCTGGAAAAGTGTGAAGTAATTAATTTTGGAAGGTTGAATTTGAATGCAGAATACAGGGTTAAAGGCGGCATTCTTGGCAGCTTGGAAGAACAGAGGGTTCTTGGGGGTCCACGTCCATAGGTCTCTCAAGGTTCCGCCCAAGTTGATAGGGTTGTTAAGAAGGCATATGGTGTGTTGGCTTTCATAAGCAGGGGGATTGAGTTTAAGAGCAACAAGGTTAAGCTGCAGCTCTATAAAGCCCTGATTAGACCACACTTGCAATACTGTGTTCAGTTCTGGTCGTCTCGTTATAGGATGGATGTGGCGAGGATGCAGAGATTTATGAGGATGCTGCCTGGACTGCAGGGCATGTCTTATGAAGAAAGATTGAGGGAGCTAAGGCTTTTCAATTTGAGCGGACAAAAATGAGAGGTGACTTGATAGAGGTTTACAAAATGATTAGGCATAGACAGAATGGACAGCCAGAGACTTTTTCCCAGGGCAGAAATGGTTCTCGTGAGTGGGCATAACTTTAAGGTGATTGGAGGAAAATTTAAGGAAGTTGTCAGAGGTTGGTTCTTTCCACAGAGAGTGATGGATGCGTGGAATACACTACCAGCTGTGGTAGTAGAGTCAGATACATTCAGGACATTTAAGCGACTCTTGGATAAGTACATGGATCAGAGTAAATGTAGGGTATGTTGGTTAGTCTGATCTTAGAGTAAGATAAAAGGTCGTCACATCATTGAGGGCCGAAGGGCCTGTACGGTGCTGTACTGTTCTATGTTCTAATTAGAACAGCCGGTGAGATATCAGCTTTCCCATGAAATCAAATCTAATATCCACTTCATTCTCTTGTTTCCCCTCCCAACATTTCAGAATGAGTATTTCTTCTTGGGTTGACAGAGTGGTGCTGGAAAAGCACAGCAGGTCAGCAGCATCTGAGAAGCAGCAGAATCTATGCTTCGGACACAAGCCCTTCATCAGGAATGAGGCTTTTGAGCCAAGGGGGCAGAGAGATAAATGGGAGGGGGGTGAGGCTTGGGGAAAGGGGTGGGGAGGGAGATGGCTGAGAGCGTGCTAGATAGATGAAGGTGAGGGTAATAGTGATAGGGAGGAGGGTGGAGTGGATAGGTAGGACAAGTCATGAGTGTAGTGCCGAGTTGGAAGGCTTGATTTGGGATAAGGTGGGGGAGGGGAAATGAAGAAACTGGTGAAATCCACAGTGATCCCGTGTGGTTGAAGGGTCCCAACGTGGAGGATGAGGTGTTCTTCCTCCAGGTGTCAGGTGGTTAGGGTTTGGTGATAGTTTCTTTCTTCTTAGGTTGTCTGCCAGGATCTAACCAGAGTACCACAATCTTTACCATGGGTTAGGCAAGGGGCAGGTCCCAAATTCACCCCAATCAGGGATTGAATGTCACTGTTTGCACAAAATCTGATCCATCTTGGCTGCCTAGTCAACTCAGTCAAATGGTCCCCTAAGGAGTCAGAATCTCTGTGGCAATGTTCACTACTGCATGCATGTTAAAATCTGGAGCCATTGATCGGGATGAATGAGGCTCCAATTATTTCCTTCATGTGGGTAGATTTGGAATCTCTTCCACTCACTCATTCCATTCGTATAATTCCAAAACATATACTACCAACAATATAACTGTTCCCAAAAAAGACCCCAAACCTCCTGAGAATCACCTTTCTGCGCCATCAAAATCCATCACTATGCAATTTCTTCCTAAAAACAATGACTATACCAGGAGGCTCTCCATTATCGACCGAGATAGTAAGCTGATGCTGGTTGAGATTCCTTCAAAGTTGTAAACAATAAAACCAGCAGCACAAGAGAGCAGATGAATTGGTGAAGGGTCGAAACATTCAGTGGTGGTCAAGTCGGAAAACTTAAAAGAAACAAACTTCTAATTGGAAAATCAGCAATCTCCACAGCAGCTGAATATTCATGCCTGTGCTGGTTCTTGCTGCTCCTGCTCAGCAATTTTGTCTTACCTTTAGATTTTGGACTTTTGTCTCCAATAAGCTCTCGTACTTCATGGTCGTCAACTGTCTCTTTCCAAAACTGTTAACAATATTAAGTGTGTTTTAAAGTTTAGAATTATTGTGCAGAATCAAAATCAGAAAAAAAAACATTACAACCATTTACCTTTACAAAATCTGTACACTACCCTCATCATTTATTTTCATCCTTGCATTTCATAAATGTTTGGGTTTTAACTTAAGAATTACAGCATATTATAAAATCTGAAATTCAGACAAATTTCAGCTTTGCAGAAATAAAATTACAACAAATACTCTTAAGTTTCTTTGCACATGCTGCATATGTATAGACTTTTCAAGAACAGATGACCTAATAAAACTTCATTGAAGTCAACTTCATTATGTTTGTCATAAAGACAGGCCAAACAATAAAACCTCAAGATTTTGAAACACAGTTTATGGTAAAGAACTGCACATTAGACAAATGTACAAAATGGAAATGTAATTAATGGAACAGAATTACATTTTTTGGGAAGATGCCCAACAAATTAAATCTACAAACCTAAGAGTAGGATTAGGGCACTCAGCCACCTGAGCCAGCTCTGTTATTCTAGATTCCCACATTATCCTCATCTCTATCAATACCCATTAATCACCTTGGACATGAACTTTCTTAATACCTTAACTCCCACAACCCTCACTGGGAGAGGATTCCAAAAATTCACCATCCTCTGAATGAAGACTTTCCTCCTCATCTCATTACTGAATGGCTTGCCCTTTATTCGGAGATTGTCCCCGATTCCAGGTTACCTGATCCTTTTTACACTGACTTTTGTCTATCTCTTCAAGCATTTTTAAGTTTCTATGAGTTTGCCTCCTACCTTTCTAAACTCGGAAGAAATCAGGCACAGTCTCCTCAAAAGGACAGTCCCAACATCCCAGGAATCAATCTGGTGAATCTTTCTTGCGCTCCATCTCTGGGAAGTGCACTGACCATGTCCCTACCCATAGGGGTCTCTCTCTCTATCCCTGTTGTGTTCCTCATGCCTCAACCCCGCCCCACAGCTGAGATTGAGAATCTCAACAATCAATCCCTTCATTGTGCAGATCAGAGGGCTTTGCTTGCTATCCCAGAAGGCTTTTCTTCAATCACTCCATTCTTTTGGAACTTGAAACCCCTCTAAAAATCTGCAGTGATATCCAGTGTCAGTGTTATGATCTGTTCCACATGTCTGAGTGATGGTAAGGGCTCCCTCCTGAGAATAACTACCTCTTCCTGGAGGACTATGTCAATTGAGGCAAGCAGTCACTAGAAACATCTGCTTGCCAATGCCCCATAAGATCAAATACCCGGAGAACTTCTTCAGCCTGTGAGGAAACCATAAGAGTGCCAGTATCCAATGCATTTACAGCTTCTACAGTGAATGTAAAAAACAGTGCAGGTATATCCTCCCTTAGGCAAGGGGACCAAAATTACAGAGAACTTCAGGCATGATTTAATCTCATTCTATACTGGTAAAGTAAGGCTTCTTTCCTCCTGCACCCAAATTCAAGATAAAGGCTAACATACCGCTTCCATTCCAAATTACTTGCTGTACCTGCATGCTAGCTTTCAGGTGACTTATGAACAAGTATATCTACTTTCCTTTTGAATACAATCTCTTACCACTGTTGTTGTATTCTGCATCTTCATTCCTCTACATCTCTCTATTCCATCTGCCATGCTTTTGCTCACTGAGTAAAATTCCCACTAAGTTTTGTATTTACAAACTTCAAAATATTACAATTGATCCTCTCATCCAAATCATTCATATAAATTGTAAAAAGCTAGGCTCCAAATACAGATTCCTGTGATACCCCATTAGTCACAGCCTGCTAGCCTTACTCCTGCTCTGCTTTTTGCTGGTTAACCAATCCTCAATCCATGCTAGTATATTAATTCCTATTTCATGCATTGTAAATTGTCTTCACTAACTACCTTTGTCGAATAGTTTTAATAAAGGTTTCTAGAAAATCAAAATACACCACATCTACTGGTTCCCTCGAATTGAATCTACAAGTCACATGCTCAAAAACTCTCAAACATGATTTTCCCCTTCATAAATCAAAGCATACCCTGCCTAATCAAAATTATTTTCTAAATACCCGGTATCCAATAACTATTCTTTCTAATAGATCCTACTATTTTCTTTAGCACTATGGCTTCAAGTTTGTGCTTTATCAGTTTCTCTCCAATTCCTCTGAAACTGTGGGGTTACAGTTTCAATCTTCCAATTTCAGGCATCACTGCAAAATTCATTACAATCAGTTAAATAATTTTAAAAGGGGCAATAGGATATTGTGTATTGTCCAGAGAGATTACACTCAGGCTTTACAATATACTGGCCAGACTAAACCAAATTCAAGTCTGATCATCTTACCACAAACAGATTTATGTATTAGAAAGGGAATAAAATTAACAGCAAGATTGTCTATAGAAGGGAATGAGCTATGAAAAGAGGTTATAACAACTTAAACTACAGTTTAAAACATAGAAAGTAGAAAGAAGAGTAGACCATTGGGCCCTTCAAGCCTGCTTCACCATTTATCCATTTCAGGACCCTATCCCATACCCTTTGATCCTTTTCATTCGAAGAATTATATCTAACTCCTCTGGAAAACATTCAATTGTTTTAGCCTCAACTGCACTCTGAGACACAGATTTCCACAGGTTCACCATACTTTTGGTGAAGAAATTACCCCCAATATCAGTCTATTCCCATATCTTTAGACTATGATCCCTGGTTCTGGACTCCCCAGTCATCAGGAACATCCTTCCAGCACTTACCCTGTTAGAATTTTATAGGTTTCTAGGCGATCCCTTCCCTAGCCCATTCTTCTAAACGCCAGTGAATATCGCCCGAACTGATTCAATCTTTCTTCATATGTCAATCTCTTCAATTCCGCCATTTCAAGAATCAGTCTAGTAAACTTTTGTTGCACTCCCTCCATAGCCAGAACACCATTCCTCACGTGAGGCGGCAAAAACATCACACAATACTCTTGGTGTAATCTCACCAAGGCCCTGTATAACTGCAGCATGATACCTCTGCTCTGGAACTTGCATCATCTTTGTGTGAAGGCCAACATACCAGGTGCCTTCTTTACCAGTCACTACACGTGCATGATTACTCTGAGTGACTGGTGTACAAGAACATCCAGGTTTCATTGCATCGCCCCCTTTCAAAGTTATCGCTACCCTGATAATAATCCACTTTCCTGCTTTAACTACCAAAGTCAATAATGTCACCATTTACCCAGGTTTATATTTCAACTGCCATGCATTTGCCCACTCACAACTTGTCCGAACCACAAAGAAGCATCTCTTCATTCTCCTCACTAATAACTTCCCAACTAGCTTTGTGCCATCTGTAAACTTGGAAGATGTTATATTTAGCAGAAAGTGAGGACTGGAGAGTCAGAGTGGCACTAGAAAAGCACAGCATGCAAGGAGCAGGAGTGTCGACGTTTCAGGCCCTTTTAGGAATGAGGAGGGGGAAAGAGGGCCTCTACCACTTCCTCTGGCAGCTTATTTCATAAAGCACCACCGTGTGTGAATATGTTGCCCCTTAAGTCTCTTTTATAACTTTCCCCTCTCACCCTAAACATATGCCCTCTAGTTCTAGATTCTGCCACCCAAGGGAAAATACTTTGTCTATTGATCCTATCCATGCCCCTTGTGATTTTATAAACCTCAATAAGGTCACCCCTCAGCCTCTGACGCTCCAGGGAAAATAGCCCTAAGCCTATTCAGCCTCTCCCAATAGTTCAAATCCTCCAATCCTGACAATATCCTTGGAAATCCTTTCTGAACCCTTTCAAGTTGCACAACATCCTTCTGAGAGGAAGGAAACCAGAATTGCATGCAATATTCCAAAAGTAGCGTAACCAATGTCCTGTATAGCCGCAATGAGTACTCAATACTCTGATCAATAAAGGAAAGCATACCAAATGCCTTCTTCACTATCCTATCTAACTGCAACACGACTTTCAAAGAACTATGAACCTGCACTCCAAGGTTACTTTGCTTAGCAACACCCCCCAGGATCTTACCATGAAGTGTATAAGTCCAGCTCTGATTTACATTTCCAAAATGCAGCACCTCATATTTATCTAAATTAAATTCCATCTGCCACTCCTCAGCCCACTGGCCCATCTCATCAAGATCCCGTTGTACTTGGAGATAACCTTGTTTGCTGTTCACTACACCTCCAATTTTGCTAAATGAGGTGACAAAACATCGCGTACGAACATGGTGCCTCCTTTAATCTAGCTTTTTGTACTTTGGGGTCATTAAGTTTATTATTATGCATTATTAATAAAACTCAAATCACACCAAAGGAAGCAAACGTGTTAATGCTTTGACTCAGCCTCCACTCCCTGAGCTCACCATCCTGTATGGTGGACACTGTTTATTCTTCAGAAGACTCTTGCTACCCTGATTTCTGTGGTACCCCACTAGTCATTGCCTATCACTCAAAAATGATCTGTATTTGTTGCTTTTTGTTACTTGTCTGCCACCAGTTTTCTATCCGTGTCAGTAGACTACCACAAGTCCCATATTCTTTCATTTTACATACTAAACTCTTATATGGGACCTTAGATAATATCATCTGAAAGTCAAATAAACTGGCTCCCCTGATCAACACGACTAGTTAGAGCCACAAAAAAAGTCAATAAATTTGTCAAAAATGGAGGCAGAGAGAAATGGCAGGAGAATGGTTAAGGGAATCATACTGAGGTACATTAAAATTATGTAGAGTTAACATGGAATATTATTTTTATACTTCTTCAAAAGATGAAGGAGGCCAGAAAATAATGTCAGAAATGTAAATAAATGAGAGCTCATTTCAGAATAAATGAAGATGCTGACAAAAAGAATCATAATGTTGAAGCTTTTAGCTTCCAAAAAATCAACTATTGTCAGATATTATTTTACTTGTTGTGGGACTCAGGGAAAAGATGGGAAGTACAATGATTTAACTTTTTCCCTATTAAAAAGATCCTGCAAGACAGATTGTAATAAAACCTGCTTTAATTCACAAGACTTGAGCATTGCTGGTAAAACCATGCCAACTGGCATTGACCATCGGACCCTAAGTGACCTTGAGAAGTTGATGTTGAGAAATCATTTTGAACCACTGCAATCCATGTTGAGAATGTGTAACGGGTATGAGGAGATAGGGAAAGAGTTACATTTTGAGTTTTGTGAAACAAGAGGTTCAGCTGAGCATGACTGAGATCAGCTAAGAACTTGCACTTAACAATGGGTTGCTGGAAGCAAGATTAATGGGTTAACAAAGTGGAAAAGCATTCATTATGTAGAGTAATTTAACAATATTGAAAGCATTCATTATGTAAGGTCAGTTTAACAAAAACTGAGAAGTATTCATTATGTGAAGCCAATTAAGGTTAAGAACATTCATTGTGGAACAGATGGCTTAATCCCTACTATTGGCACTTGCTCACTGTAACGGTCATCCAATCAATACATATGTTGCCTTATCTGGATGTTCCTCCCTGTAAACTGCTGTTCGAGTGAGAAGACTGTGAACTCATATCCATGTGCACATGGATGATTTTCTCTTCCCCCTCCAGGGCCCAAAATAATGAAAAAGGAAGTAAAGCCACACTGTGCCTCTACGCGTTTTGCTTCGACTGAGGGGGGAAATCGAGACGACAATGTAATATAGGTACTTCCACAGTGCTGTCAGGGAGTTTCAGAATTCTGATGATGTGTCACTTTGAGATGTACAGCACAGAAACAGGCCCTTCAGTCCAACTTGTCCATGCCGACCAGATATCCCAATCCAATCTTGTCTCACCTGCCAGCATCTGGCCCATATCACTCTAAACCCTTTCTATTCATATACCCATCCAGATGCCTTTTAAATGTTGCAATTGTACAAGTCTCCACCACACCCTCTGGCAACTCATTCCCTACACGTACCACCCTCTGCATGAAAAGGTTGCCCCTGACGTCCCTTTTATATCTTTCCCCTCTCACCAGAAACCTATGCCCTCTAGTTCTGGACTCCCCCACTTCAGGTAAAAGACTGTCTATTTATCCTATCCATGCCCCTCATGATTTTATAAACGTATATACGGTCACCCCTCAGCCTCCGACGCTCCAGGGAAAACAGCCCCAGCCTATTCTGCCACCTTATAGCTCAAATCCTCCAACCTTGGCAACATCCTTGTAATTCCTTTCTGAACCCTTTCAAGTTTCACAACATCCTTCCAAAACAAAGGAGACCAGAATTGCATCCAATATTCCAACAGTGACCTAACCAATGTCGCAACATGACCTCCCAACTCCTGTACTCAATACTCTGACCAATAAAGGAAAGCATACCGAACACCTCCTTCACTACCCTACCTACCTGCGACTCCACTTTCAAGGAGCTACGAACCTGCACTCCAAGGTCTCTCTGTTCAGCAACACTCCCTAGGACCTTACCATTAAGTGTATAAGTCCTGCTAAGATTTGCTTTCCCAAAATGCAGCATCTCACATTTATCCAAATTAAACTCCATCTGCCACTTCTCAGCCCATTGGCCCATCTGATCAAGATCCCATTGTAATCGGAGGTAAGCTTCTTCGCTGTCCACTACATCTCCAATTTTGTTGTCATCTGCAAACTTACATCCAAATCATTTATATAAATCATGAAAAGTAGAGGACCTAGCACCAATCCTTGTGGCACTCGACTGGTCACAGGCCTCCAGTCTGAAAAACAACCTTCCACCACCACCCTTTGTCTTCTACCTTTGAGCCACTTCTGTATTCAAATGGCTAGTTCTCCCTGTATTCCGTGAGATCTAACCTTGCTAACCAGCTTCCATGGGGAACCTTGTCAAACGCCTTACTGAAGTCCATATAGGTCACGTCTACTGCTTTGCCCTCATCAATCCTCTTTGTTACTTCTTCAAAAAAGTCAATCAAGTTTGTAAGACATGATTTCCCATGCACAAAGCCACGTTGACTATCCCTAATGAGTCCTTGCCTTTCCAAATACATGCACATCCTGTCCCTCAGGATTCCCTCCGACAACTTGCCCACCACAGACATCAAGCTGGTCTATAGTTCCCTGGTTTGTCCTTACCTCCTTCCTTAAACAGTGGCACTACGTTAGCCAACCTCCAGTCTTCTGGCACCTCACACCTGTGACTATTAATGATATAAATTTCTCAGCACAAGGCCCAGCAATCACTTCTCTAGCTTCCCACAGAGTTCTAGGGTACACCTGATCAGGTCCTGGGGATTTATCCACTTTTATACATTTCAAGACATTGAGCACTTCCTCCTCTGTAATATGGACATTTTGCAAGATGTTACCATCTATTTCCCTACATTCTATATCTTCCATGTCTTTTTCTACAGTAAATACTGATGCAAAATACTCGTCTAGTATCTTCCCCATCTCTGAGGAACATTGATAAATGTTGATAACGTTCACCCCAAATATCAGCTGGTAATGGCAGGATTGCAGAGCTTTAAGTTATCAGTTAGTTGTGTTTAAAGTAAGCTGCTTCCATTGTTTAATAAACATGTAGCCCTAGCTTCGCTAGACTGGTGTCACAACTTTAGATATTCTTGTTGTCTCTCTTGCTTTCACTCCTCACTTAAAACAGAAGTGATCCCTTAACCTGATTGCAATGATAAAGTGAGGAATATGCCAGGCCACAAAATAACACATCACTGTGGAACACAATTTTGCTGATGACTTGCAGCACAACATGGTTGGTATAACTGTTCTCAATCTAATTCATTTACCACACATCATGACGTGCTTCCTCATTGTGATGGCTTGACTGCCTCCACAAAAGGCTGTGAGATTCTTTGAAATGCGACAGAGAATCTATAACAAAGTTCAGTAGCTTGTACACTGCTTTGATTTTATCAACACAGGTTTTGATTCTACCCCCCCCCAGTCTGGTAACTACATCCTTCAGAATTTAGCCAGCACAGTCAATATACTGTACCCTTCCTATCCTTAATGCTGCTTTCAATACAGAGTTGCACTGATTGCTGTGTATTGTTCTCCCTAAGCGGATCAATCAGGAGATCTCTTTGCTCATACTGTCATTAGATTTCTTGTGATCTGCAGTCAATGAGGACTCACAAGGCTACTCCCTTGTGATTGTATACCACTTTGCTGTCACCTCTAGCAGATCTGTTCTGTTGTTTAGTTATGAACAATGATAAAGAATGGGGCGCTGGATGAAAGACAGGAGTCTATGTCAGGACAGTTGAATCTGTGGGGACAGCTCTTTCGACATTGTCAACAAGTCTTAAGGTGTTAACAAGCAGGACTTTATAGCATCAACTGGGCTGGATATACCTCATATGGCTGAATCTGTTGTCAGATGCTGGCAGTCTGTATGACTCTATCACAATAATGAAAGAGATGAACTTTTATAATATTCTGGTAAACTCACAGTCACTATTACTGAATCCAGCTTTACATTCCAGACACAATTAACTGCATTTAAAATCCCTAGCTGTCTTGATGGAATCATTAGTCCACACCTCAGGTGAACAAGTCCAGTAAAATAACTATGCTACAATTTTGCTGTCATTTATCAGGTGAAACAGACATCTAAGCAGGCATTACTTCCAGGTTTTATGTGATAATCTATTTCAAGTTTACATAAAATACACACTTGATATCTTTAGCCTGGTACAAAACGGGTTTACCAGCTTATAAATTATAGATATACAGTATTTCAATAAAATTTTCCAATATCTGTGCCATTAAGTTACAGTGGAACTTCACTTATCTATAATATGAGGAAATAGTAGTCACCAGTGAACATTCTTCTCCCCACTGAAGCCATTAAGTGAACTCATTTACAGTTCAGGCTAGCATTGTCAATCAACAGACCTACCATTGCTCATCAGACGAAAGAGAGCCAGTCAGAACAATAACAATACTCGTGAATAAATGTGAGCACCAAAAGCAGTCTTCATCTACCTTTGCACAATTCAAACTTAGATTCCATACACCAAGTGAGTAGCATCTTCACATTTAAAATTAACTCCATTGAAATGGGACAACAACAATAAAGATGAATACTGCATGAATAATCAAGATTCTATTACAGCAAAAATTAATTGCAAGATCTATTTCAGGCACACTAAAACATTTTTAAGCAACTTCCACACCCTAGCCACAATCTATGAAATACCTTGTTGGTGGTATAATAAAATTTCTATGCTCCCTTAAATGCTTTTCTACATATTTGTTCATTTGCTTTTTAAACTCATCCTTGTTGGCTACCTTTTCAATTGCCAAGTCATTGAAATGATTTGTCCTTTATGCTTGATTTTCTCTCATTTTGATCCTAATGATCCATTCAATTATAACTTTTACCTGAGATTTTCATCTGCAATGTTTCTTTAAATACATTTTTTCAATTTAGGAAACTGCATTGTCTATTGTTAATCCCTGTATTCAGTACGAAGTCTAAAGTGCTATTTTACAGGAATTAATGGAAGCTTAGAAGAGCAACTACAAACAGAAATTATTACTGAGCATTGCATCTGTTTTACTAACAATTACCAACAGCATTTTTTTTCTTACTTTGTCCCAGTAATCTGAGATAGTTACCAGTGGTTTACATAATTCAGAATCACATCAACAATAATAGCTTATTTGCTTGGAGTGGCAGGTTCATTTGCTTATCATTAAGGCTCTTCTTTCTCTGTATTAGCTGTCTTTGAGGTCTATAGATACTTTTAATTAATCAACCTGTTCACACGTCATGATACACCTCTTGAACATGTGGAACTTGAACTCAGGCTTTCTGAACCAGAGACATGACACTACCAGTGTGTCACAACAGCTGCTGAAGCTGTTGCCATATTCATCGCTTTATTTGATGTTGGCCCTCAGTATTATAGGTATTTCCCATGGTGACCTTATTTCCCAAGTGACATCATTTCCTGTGGCGATGTCATTTCTTGTTCTTTTTCTCAGAGGGTGGTAAATGGGGTTCAAGTCGATGTATTTGTTGATAGAGTTCCAGTTGGAATTTCATGCTTCGAAGAATTCTCGTGTGTGTCTCTGTTTAGCTTGCTTTAGGATGGATGCGTTGTCCCAGTCGAAGTAGTGTTCTTCCTCATCTGTATGCAAGGATACTAGTGAGAGTGGGTCATGTCTTTTTGTGGTTAGTTGATGTTCATGTATCCTGGTGGCTAGTTTTCTGCCTGTTTGTCCAATGTAGTGCTTTTTACAGTTCTTGCAAGGTATTTTGTAAATGACACTAGTTTTGGTTGTCATCTGTATAGGGTCTTACAAGTTCATTAGCTGCTGTTTTAGTGTGTTGGTGGGTTTGTGGGCTACCAGGATGCCAAGAGGCCTGAGTAGTCTGGCAGGCATCTCTGAGATGTCTTTGCAGTAGGGGAGAATAACTAGGGTTTCTGGACGTGTTTCGTCTGCTTGTTTGGGTTGGTTGCTGAGAAATCAGTGAACTGTGATCATTGGGTACCCATTCATTTTGAATACACTGTATAGGTGATTTTCCTTGGTGCTGCGGTGTGTGCTGGCTCATTGAAATAATGTGTAATGCATTACAACAACAAACTGCCATTCCAAGATGTCACAGCAAATAGCTAATAGGGAAATTCAAACCAACATCTACAGGAAAACAACACAGACTGACCAAATATTGAACGACAGAAGCAATCATCCAAACATCCGCAAATGAAGCTGCATTAGAATATTATTCCAACATGTCACTGTATACTGCAGTACAGAGGAACTATGAAGAGCAGAGGAAATCACTTGTACAGCGTATTCAAAAAGAACAGGTACCAATGAACACAATCTTAAATATTTCTCATTAACAAATCCAAACAAGCAGACATACGCGACCCGAGCCACTCTCCCCTACATTAAAGACATCTCAGAAATGCCTGTCAGACTACTCCGATCTCTTGGCATCATGGTAGCCCACAAACCCACCAACACACTAAAACAGTAGCTAAAAGACCTCATACAGACGATAAACAAAACTAATGTCATTTACAAAGTACCATGCATGAACTATAACAAACACTACATTGGACAAACAGGCAGAAAACTAGCCACTAGCATACATGAACATCAACTAGCCACAAAAAGACACGACCTACTCTCACTAAGTATCCTCGCATACAGATGGGAAGGACACCGCTTCGACTGGGCCAACACATCCACCTGAGGGCAAGCCAAACAGAAACACACACAAGAACTGCTAGAAACATGGCATTCCTAACAAATGCATTGACTTAGACCCCATTTACCACCCTCTAAGAACAGGAACTGACATCACCACAGGAACTGACATTATCAACCCAAGGAAACCTAAACACAAACAGAAAGCGGGTCACTAACACCAGTACTTCACCAGAGGCTCACTGATGTTACCTAATAAAGTAAACATGTCAATCTTGCATAATACATTAATAGTTAGCCATGAATGGCACTTTCCCAGCCTTAACCTGAATGACATTTTTTATTTCATGGATGGAATGTTGATGATAAGGTCAAACATCTGTGCTCATTTCTAATTGCCCTCAAATCACTTGTGTCTGTAGGTAAAGCAAAGGTGCTGTTCAGGAGTGAGTTTCAGGATTTGTTCAGTAAGTGAACCAACAGTGGTAGAACTCCAGGTTGGGTTGCTGTGCGACTTGGAGGGGAACTTGCAGATGGTGATATTCCCATGTACCTGTTGCCCTTGTCATTGTGTGGGGTAGAGGATGGCAGGTTTGGAATGTAACGTTGAAGAGACTTGATGAGTTGGTGCAGTACATCATGTAGTTGCCACTGCACATCAGTGGTTAAGGTAATGAATGTTGAACATGGTGAATGGGGTGCCAATCAAGCTGTCTGCTTTATCCTAGATGGAGTCATGTTTCTTGAATGCTGTTGGAAATGCACCCACCTAAGGAAGTGAAATATTGATTGTGAACAGACTTTGGGAGTCAAGTGGTAAGTTCTTCACTGCAGAATTCTAGCCTTTGAACTGCTCTTGTGGCCACAGTATGCTGGTTCAGTTCAGTTTCTGGTCAAATATCTCAAATATTAATCTAAATGCTCCTGGCCAGTGACAAAGCTAACCAAACACATGACCACATGCAAGAGTGACAAATACATCAGCTGTTCAATTAATTTGTTCCTGCTGGCCTGCAATTACCTTTCCCAGCACCGCAGAAACCGATGCTCACCTTTGCTAGTGCATACATTATACATTTACACTAACTTTCCACGTGTTTAATTTGGCAGATGCATTCAGAATCAAATATTTTCTTCCCTCCTGCCTGTTTGCTTCCCACTTTCACACTTCTGTTTCAAAGTCAAAACAATGCAATGGAGATGACACATTTTTGATGAACCCTTTTATTAATAACCGTAATTATTAACTCTCAAAATGCCAACTGGTTTAGAGAAATGACAGAATCAACAATATAGACCAAATTAAATCTGAAGTGCAAAAAACATGATTAATAGCCAAAAACCTTTTTTGAAAGGATAGCTATATAGAGACATTGGAGTTCTTCCCATTTCAGACAGCTCATGCCACTATTAAGTACAGGACAGCAAAATGCAGGATAAAGTTTCTAGACCCCACAAGTTAAGGGCACATCCTACAGCAGTATGGAATTTCTTCCCTTACTCCAACATTTTCCATATCAGTCATCCTGTGGTCTTTATAAAAGAGATTGTCAAATAGGATCACATTTTGTGATGTCTACAAGGGACTGCTGAGAGATTTTTCAACACCTTTCACAGAATCCACACAGCCAGAGAGTACTTGCAACTTTTCACTGGTTTTGACTCCAAGTTTCAGAGGTGAAAGAAAAGTGGGTTAACCTTGGAGCCAAGTTCTTCCCAAAACCAGAGTCAGAGTCTTATAGCATGGAAACTGACCCTTCAGTCCAACTTGGCCATGCTGACCAGATTTCCCCAACTAAACTAGCCCCATTTGCCTGTGTTTGACACATATCCCTCCAAACCTTTCCTATTCATGTCCCTATCCATTTGTCTTTGAAATGTTATAACTGTACCTGCATTCACCACTTCCTCTAGCAGTTCATTCCACATAAAAACCAACCTCTGTGAAAAGTTGCCACTTGGGACCCTTTAAAATCTTTCTCCTCTCACCTTAAAAATATGCCCCCTGGTTTTAAACTCCCTCTTCAAAGGGAAAAGACCATCGTCATTCACCTTATCTATGCCACTCATGATTGTTATAAATTTCTAAGGTTACCTCTCAATCTCCTAAACTCCAGTGAAAAACATACCAGCCTATCCAGACAGTCCCTGTAACTCAAACCCTCCAGTCCTGGCAACATCCTGGTAGAACTTTTCTGCACCCTCCCCAATTTAAAAACATCCAGTATAAGGGGTGTCAGAGCATTCTCAAGAGGGAACTCAGGAGGGCAAAAAGGGAATATCAGAGTGCCTCGGCAGGTAGGTTAAGGATAATACAAAGAGTTCCGACAAATATATTAAAAGAGCAACTACAGAGAAAATAGGGCCCCTTGAAGATCAATGAAATTGTCAATGTGTGGGACCACAGGTGGTGAGAGTGATATTAAACAAATATTCCATGTCAGTGGAGAAAGTGGAGGCTAGAGAACTCAGAAAGAAATATTGATGTCTTGAAAATAGTCCACATTACAGAAGAGGTGGTTCTGGAGGTCTTAAAAAAATGGATAAATCAGATCAAGCATATAGAACATAGAACAGTACAGCACAGAACAGGCCCTTCAGCCCACGATGTTGTGCTGACCACTGATCCTCACGTATGCAGCCTCAAATTTCTGTGACCATATGCATGTCCAGGAGTCTCTTAAATGTCCCCAATGACCCTGCCTCCACAACTGCTGCTGGCAACGCATTCCATGCTCTCACAACTGTGTGTAAAGAACCCGCCTCTGACATCCCCTCTATACTTTCCTCCAACCAGCTTAACACCATGACTCCTCATGTTGGTCATTTCTGTCCTGGGAAATAGTCTCTGGCTATCGACTCAATCTATGTCTCTCATTATCTTGTATACCTCAATTAGGTCCCCTCTTCTCCTCCTTTTCTCCAATGAAAAAAGTCCTAGCTCAGTCAACCTCTCCTCATAAGATAAGCCTTCTAGTCCAGGCAGCATCCTGGTAAACCTCTTCTGAACCCTCTCCAAAGCATCCACATCTTTCTTATAATAGGGCGACCAGAACTGGACGCAGTATTCCAAGTGCGGTCTAACCAAAGTTTTATAAACCTGCAATAAGATCTCACGACTCTTAAACTCAATCCCCCTGTTAATGAAAGCCAAAACACCATATGCTTTCTTAACAACCCTGTCCACTTGGGTGGCCATTTTAAGGGATCTATGTATCTGTATCCCAAGATCCCTCTGTTTCTTTACACTGCTAAGAATCCTATCCTTAATCCTGTACTCAGCTTTCAAATTCGACCTTTCAAAATGCATCACCTTGCTTTTTCCAGGTTGAACTCCATCTGCCATCTCTCAGCCCATCTCTGCAACCTGTCAATATTCTGCTGCAGCCTACAACAGTCCTCTATACTGTCAACGATACCTCCAACCTTTGTGTCATCTGCAAACTTGCCGACCCATCCTTCGATCCCCTCATCCAAGTCATTAATAAAAATTACAAACAATAGAGGCCCAAGGACAGAGCCCTGTGGAACACCACTCACCACAGACTTCCAGACAGAATATTTTCCTTCTACTACCACTCGCTGTCTTCTGTTGGCCAGCCAATTCTGTATCCAGACAGCTATGTTCCCCTGAATCCCATTCCTCCTGACCTTCTGAATGAGCCTATCATGGGGAACCTTATCAAATGCCTTGCTGAAGTCCATATACACCACATCCACAGCTCGACCCTCATCAACTTTTCTAGTCACATCCTCAAAGAACTCGATAAGGTTTGTGAGGCATGACCTGCCCCTCACAAAGCCGCGTTGACTGCATTTAATCAAGCCATGCTCTTCCAGATGGTCATAAATCCTATCCCTCAGAATCCTTTCTAACAGCTTGCAGATGACAGACGTGAAACTGACTGGTCTGAAATTGCCAGGGATTTCCCTATTTCCTTTCTTGAAGAGAGGAATTACATTTGCCTATCTCCAGTCCTCAGGTATGACTCCAGTGGACAGCGAGGATGAAAGATCTTCGCAAGTGACGAAGCAATTACATTTCTCGTTTCCCAAAGCAGCCGAGGACAAATCTGGTCCGGGCCTGGCGACTTGTCAATCTTAATGTTTGACAAAATGTTCAGCATATCAGCTTCCTCTATCTCTATCCATTTCAGCATAGACACCTGCTCTTCAAAGGTTTCATTCACTACAAAGTTCGTTTCTTTTGTAAAGACAGAAGCAAAAAACTCATTTAGGGCTTCCCCTACATCCTCAGACTCCTCACACAAATTCCCTATGCTATCCCTGATCGGCCCTACTCTTTCTTGAACCATTCTCTTATTCCTCACACAAGTGTAAAATGCCTTTGTGTTCTCCCTAATCCGTTCTGCCAAGCCTTTCTTGTGCCCCCCTCCTGGCTCTCCTCAGACCATTTTTAAGTTCCTTCCTCGCCTGCCTGTCATCCTATAGAGCTGAGCTTGACCCTAGCTTCCTCCACCTTATGTAAGCTACCTTCTTCCTTTTGACGAGAAGCTCCACCACTCTAGTCATCCAAGGTTCCTTTATCTTACCACTTATTGCCTGTCTCAGAGGGACATATTTATTCATCACTTGCAACAACTGTTCCTTAAACAGTCTCCACATGTCTATAATGCCTTTACCATGGAACAATTGCTCCCAATCCATGCTTCCTAACTTAAGTCTAATCGCATCATAGTTTCCTCTTCCCCAATTAAATATCCTCCCATTTTGCCTAATCCTCTCCTTCTCCATAGCTATGTAGAATATGAGGCAGTTGTGGTCACTATCACCAAAATGCTCTCCCACCACAAGATCTGATACCTGCCTCAGCTCGTTTCCGAGCACGATGTCTCGATGGGCCTCTCCCCTCGTCGGCCTGTCAACATACTGAGTTAGGAAACCCTCCTGAACACACCTTACAAACACAGTTCCATTCAAATCTTCTGCTTGAAGGAAGTTCCAATCAATATCAGGGAAGTTAAAGTCACCCATTACAACAACCCTATTATGTCCACACTTTTTCAAAATCTGCAGACCTATGCTTTCTTCCATCTCCCTGCTGCTATTGGGGGGCCTGCAGTAAACCCCTAAAGAGGTGACTGCTTCCTTACTGTTCCTAATTTCCACCCATACTGACTCGGTAGGCAGATCTTCCTCAACAATGGAAGCTTCTGTAGCTGTGATACCCTCTTTGATTAGTGCTACACCCTCTCCTCTTTTTCCCCCCTCCCTATTCTTTTTAAATGTTCTAAACCCTGGAACATCCAGCAACCATTCCTGCCCCTGAGAAACCCATGTCTCTGTTATGGCCACAACATCATAGCACCAGGTACTGATCCATGCTCTAAGTTCGTCACTTTTATTCCTGATACTCCTTGTGTTAAAGCAAACTTACTTTAAATGATACCTTAGTTCCTTGCCAGGAAAATCCTTCCACTAGCTGGTCTACTTCTTGTTATTGCCTCATTTTCATCAACTCTCACCTCCGGTATACAGCTCTGGTTCCCAACCCCCTGCCATACTAGTTTTGTATCTCAAGATGTTTTGGGAAGTTAGGGAAGAAAATGCAGGGTCCCGAGCAGAGATATCGCCTAAAGCCACAGATGAGGTGCCAGAAGAAGTGTAATGTTGTGCCATTACTTAAGAAAGGCTGTAAGAAGAAGCCTGAGAACTCTAGACTCGTGGGTCTGACATCAGTGGTGGGTGGGTTGTTGGAGGTGATTCGGAGAGATAGAATTTGCATGCATTTGGAGAGGCAAGGACTGACTGGGAATAGTCAGCATGGCTTTGTGCATGGGAAATTATGTCTCATAAACTTGATTGGGTTTTTTTGAGAATGCAACCAAAACGCTTGATGAGGGAAGAGCGGTAGACACTGTCGACATGGATTTAAATAAAGCCTTTGACATGGTTCCACATGGGAAATTAATTAGTAAAGTTAGGTCACATGGAATTCATGGAGACCATGCCAATTGGATACAAAATTGGCTCAACAATAGGAGACAGAAGGTAGTGGTGGAGGATTGTTTTTCCAGAGTGGAGCTCTGTGACTAGCAGTGTTCTGTAGGAATCGGTGTTGGGACCACTGTTGTTTGTCATTTATATAAATGATTAGATGAGAATTTAGGAGACATCGTAAGTACGTTTGCAGAGGACATCAAAATTGGTGGTACAGTTGACAGTGAAGGTGTCTAAGATTACAAACAGATCTTGATCAAATGGGCCAACGGGCTGAGGAGGGGCAGATGGAGTTTAATTCGGATAAATGTGAGGTTTCACATTTTGGTAAAATGAACAAAGACAGGACTTATACAGTTAATGGTAGAGCCCTGGGTAGTGTTGTCAAACAGAGACACTCAAAGGGTTCAGACAGATTGTTCTTTGAAATTTGCATCACAAGTAGACAGGGTGGTTAAGGCAGTGTTTAGCATACTGGCTTTCATTGCTGAGACTACTGAGTGCAGGAATTAGGAAGTCACATTGAGGTTGCGCAGGACATTGGTGGGACCACCTTCAGAGTACGGTGTACAGTTCTGGTCAACTACTTTTTTATATTACATACACAGTTTGTGTATTCTATACCTTTATTTATAAAGCCATCAAAAGCACAATTTTTAGAATATTCAATTTAGAGCCACAGCTTTGTTACACGATTGCTTACAACATGGTCATTCATTTTATGTAATCAGCTCTACTTCTTTGAACCTGGCTCTAAGTCAAAATAATTTTTCAGGGTTCCTCTCAAGATTTTCTCAGAGGTCACTTTAAAGTTATTGGGACAGCAAATTTTTGGTTGTCAGGGCTCTTTTTCATTCTCAATAAATAATTTCTTATGCAATCCAGTCACATAGTAGCAATATTTTCTGTATTTGAGTAGACATGGGATACTTGGATTCACAAAAATAATAAGTATTTATCAATATACTTAATAGTCAACTGAAATTAAAGCCTCTATACACAAAGAATGCATAATGTTCCTAGACGCCTCAGCATTTACAGTACGGGCATAAGTTGGCCATAAATTTGTTTTCAAATTTAACTGAGATACCACTACACACACACCAACTACAGACTGAGGAAATAACTAATGCATTTCCATCACATGTAAACAAAGCTGGAACATTTTAACTAGCTAGTCACAACTGAATCACTGCCAATCTCAATCACAGATTGAGACAATTGACAACGTTGATGACAATAGTATTTACTACATTGCTCCTTAAATAGTAGCTCCTGATCATAAACAGCCTTAAACAACAGATTCCACATTCATGTTCAAGGAATTAAATACCTCAGCGAATTATGGTTTTCCCAGCTACTTCATGGTTGACAGGTTTAAAACTGCTCTCTCTCCTTTGCAGCCTTCTTTTTCAATTCCTTTCCACTCTCCTACCTTTCACTCGCCACATCCTGCAGCCTTCTTCAGCCACTTCATGCAGCCATTTCCTTCGACCAGCTGTACAATCTCAATATTAGACCCAATGTTATGTCAACCTCATTTCCCCTCTACTCCTTACTACACTTTTAATCTGCAGACCTTTGATCAGAATACATTGGTTGAGGGATGACACTGCTGTGTCTATTACACCTTGGTCCCAAAAACTCATCAGGTCTCAGATGCAATTCCTGTCCTGGGACATTCTCACCAGGACAATAATACGAGGGCTATAATTAGCTTCAGTGTCCATGAACTTAAAAGGTAGAAGAAGGAGAAAAAAAGTCAAAGTCACACTGTATTAATCTCCAATATGGGATGTCATCTACATTAGTTTTGGTTACAATTACCTTTAGATTAGAACAACCTGACAGCATGAACTTATCAGAGCCATATAAGAATGCTCATTTAGGATTATACTTCATGAGGACAGCATGGAATTTGGTTTTCAGTCAATGACTTCTGGTTTAAGTCAAAGATGTTTTACTATCAAGTCAGAAAGGGTAGGTTTTTGTTTTACATTTTTAATGATGTAATCTTTGCACAAAAGACACTTACTATTCCAAACTCTCTAACATGTGGTCAGCTACAGAGCGCAATCCAGATTCTAACTATTATAAACAATGTGCTTTATATGTTCAATGCTTGACATAAAAATTCAGAAAATTAAAATATATCAATTTTGTACTACAATATTATTTACATATTTGCTGTTATCTGATGAATTGCATAGTCACCTTTATGAAGTCTCTTCCAGATTTAACTTTCCATTCTGATTCATATACATTCAAGTAGGTCCCTGGACCTAAAACAAAGAATATATACTTTACTTATAATGAAAACAGAGACTTAAGCAAATTTCAAATTCTGAAGAGAGCAGGGGTGGATGAAGAGAGGGGAGTGGGGGAGGGGAAGAGGAAAGTTAGCAGGTCGGAGAGAGCAGAGAAGAGAGCATGAGGGGTAGGAAGTGGGAGAGAACTTGGGCGGGGATGAGAGCAGAAAATATGGGTGTGATGTGTGGAAGAATGCTATGTACATGTGATAGGAATGACGAGGCTACATCAAACATGTGAGCATTGAATACATTCATCTACATGTGGAAATTCTGTAATTTCTTCATATCATCTTGAAATTACCAAGAATCGCATACAGTGGGTAAATGGAGTAGAATTCAGCTGTGATTTAATTTCTCGGTGGACAGTCTTGAGGCATGTTATCATTACGTAGGAATGTGCAGCACAGAAACAGACCGATGAACTTGCCTTGTTCATCTTTTAATGTCTTATCTATCTTTAATTTTCATTATTGTTGACAGCGTTTTTTAAAAACACTTATTGCTGATGCTGAAGCCAGACTTCAGAAGCCCATGAAGCATAAACATGTACCAGCTGACAGCTTGAGTGTAAGTGTCATTTCTCTTAACTTTTCATAATTGGTGTACACCTATCAATTCTGTCGCAATCTCTGGTACTCCAACACAAGATGTACTACTTGGGACTAATCCTGCCCCTAAGGATAGCATCAACTCCAAAGCCCTTGCTACTGGCCTGCCAACCTTCTCCATACAGGTATAATCCTTAGCAGTACATTTGTCTTCTGACATTTTGGCAGCCAGAATTTTAGCACAGAATTTACATTGTTGCAACAAGATATTTACATATATTCAAAAAGAAAGATTTGACCACATTTGGCATAACCAGTTGCTTAAGAGGTTGCCAGCTTTAACAGCTCAGGCAGTGCAACATCATGTGCAGGAAGTGCACCTGCTGCAGTTAGGGCACCACCAAACCCAACCTATTCCTTATGATCAAGGAAAGCAATTTTGTTTTGATATTTCCCTTTGCCTTATTTTAATCTTCTCTCCCAAGTTCCCGTGTTCTCTTCCTTCCTCTTTTAATATTCAAATGCCGAGTATAAAGTTTAAATTCAATTTTCCTTTTATTTCTGTATTTGAAGCTTTACTATTTTCAGCATATAATAATCTTCCTTGAACTCAACTGATAACCATGTGAAAGTTTTCTCTCGGTTTCTGCCTTTGTTTCCCAGAACATTTTTCCAGTTTCTCTGTAGATAAACCTTCTATCTCAATTTATTTGGTAACCTTAGTCTTTATTCTGCTTAAAGTATTTCACAATCTTATTGTTATACCTTACTATATAGTAATCAGTTCCTTGAGGGTTCTGTTTTATTCTATTACTTCTGACATGATTACTGACTTGTTGTTTGACTAACATATTGAATGAGCAAGGACTCCACCAAACATGAGAAAGAGGTTTCCCTCTTCTCACTTTATTTCTTTTTATGCTCGTTTATTTGAGGATCTTGGAATCTCCTGTTACCATTATTATTGTGCGCCTGTTAATAATCTTGTAAAATTTTCTTTCTTCAATTTCCTTCCATTATTTTCCAGTGTGAAAGATACCCTGTAAGGCAATAAACCCCTCAACTTTTATAGATTATGCATCTGTATCAGTGCTATTCTTTTTCAACTGCTTTTAACTAGGAGGGTAACTCTACCATTCCAGGTCCAAGATGTGTTATAACATGCAATTTTTTGTTACCAATCCTTTTCCATATAGGCAAATTTCAGTCCTATGCCTGGGTTTGAATTCCAGAGAAGAAAAAGGCTTGCATTTGTGTAGCCATTTTAATTACCACAGAATGTTTCAAAGTCCTTTCAATATTTTAGCCAAATTTGTGGAAACTAGTGAAAACAATTTGGGGACCAAATCTTAAGGGAAGCTACAAAGAAATGCCAACATTATAGAATGGCTAATATGGTGGTCTTCAACCACCCAAATATAGACTGGGATACTGGTAGTAGAAGGGGCAGTGAGGGGCAAACATTCCTAGATTATGTTTGGGGGAGTTTATAACAGAAATATGTTCTCAGTCCAACAAGGATGGATGCATTGTTGTACCTGGTCCTTGGAGATGTGGACTAAATGGATCAAGCTTCAGTGGGGAATCATTTAGGACAGTGATCATTGTATAAGATTCAGGATGGTGTTGGAGAATAACATGCAACAATCCTTTGGAACTCTTGAAATTGAGTGTGCTATCTATTCTTTTGATTATGAAATTCCCTACAAATCTAAATAATTTTACTTCGCATTTCTTCCCTGAGGCAGCCTTCTGCTCCAAATGCTCATAAGATATAGGAGTGGAAGTAAGGCCATTCGGCCCATCGAGTCCACTCCGCCATTCAATCATGGCTGATGGGCATTTCAACTCCACTTACCCGCATTCTCCCCGTAGCCCTTAATTCCTCGAGACATCTAGAATCTATCAATCTCTGCCTTGAAGACATTTAGCGTCCCGGCCTCCACTGCACTCTGTGGCAATGAATTCCACAGGCCCACCAGTCTCTGGCTGAAGAAATGTCTCCGCATTTCTGTTCTGAATTGATCCCCTCTAATTTTAAGGCTGTGTCCACGGGTCCTAGTCTCCTCGCCTAATGGAAAAAATTTCCTAGCGTCCACCCTTTCCAAGCCTTGTATTAACTTCTAAGTTCCTATTAAGTCTCCCCTTAATCTTCTAAACTCCAATGAATACAATCCCAGAATCCTTAGCCGTTCCTCGTATGTTAGACCAACCGTTCCAGGGATCATCCATGTGAATCGCCGCTGGACACGTTCCAGTGCCAAAATGTCCTGAGGTGTGGGGACCAAAACTGGACACAGTACTCCAAATTGGGCCTAACCAGAGCTTTATAAAGTCTCAGTAGCACAACGGTGCTTTTATATTCCAACCCTCTTGAGATAAGTGACAACATTCTTTCTTAATCACGGACTCAACCTGCAACCACCTAATGAAGGAGCAGCGCTCTGAAAGCTAGTGTGCTTCCAATTAAACCTGTTGGACTATAACCTGGTGTTGTGTGATTTTTAACATTGAGCTCCAAATGCTAGCTGCCTTTGTTGAAATCATTCCCCTCATCCTTGCAGGTATCAGCACCGCTCTTAAGCTGTGCCACCAAGCATTAGCCCATGTTCCCACACAGGCTGTACACAGGTTGTCCCTGTTCAGCCCCTACTTACTCATGTTAAAAAATTGATAACGGGTTTATGCACTATCAAATTGGCTGCATGTTAAGAACATAAAAATCAAAGCTTATTAGTCTTAAATACTTGGGAGTCTGTTACACAGGTCTGCTGGAACTCCTTCACATTTCCCTTTACCCAGCTGAGTCAGACCCTCTTCTTTCTGAATTTTTTTTCCCCTCTGTGACTGGAGTAAATTATCCAGTCATAACACCAACATTAAACTCTTACAAAACTATACATAAAACTTCTACATAACTTACCTAAGCATTTAGATTAATTTCCTCAGTCTTGCCACTTCTCTCCACGCAGTGAGTACAATGTCAATGTTCTGCCAGTGCAATTGATTTTTCGTTGGCTTAATGCATCCTTCCCTTTCACACTTATTATGTTCAAATTTCTCGTCCTTTTCTTTAAGAAAGGCAAGCCTCCAACTTCTCCCAACTCCGCTTTGAACCAGACACACTTTTATTCCTATGCTAACTTCTGAAATTTTGATGATTTCATAACACATTTATAAATTATAAAAAATGTTGCTTACTATCGTCAAAAATCCCAGCATGTGCAAGCAGCAGTGTAACCACCTTTGGGTCTTTTTCCATTTGCAGTACTTGTTTGTTCCCATGTGACATAAGCGTACATACGTTGATTGCAAAGTCCACTTCATTTGGAAGTCCCGAAAGTAAAGACAGCACCACTTTATTATAATCACTGATTGTGGTAAATTCTGTAAAAAGCCCATAACCCCGACGTACACTTTCTGAAAGAAAGAATAACATTTGTTTCTTTTATTGTCAAATGGTAATGCAATCAGATTTGACAAAAGACTAAAATCATACAAGCCACATGACATGTGCAACTTTGTGCAAAGATCTGACGAGAAATTTGACAGCTTACTGTGGCATTGGCAGTGTGGTTATAAAATTAGTTAAAAAGAGAAACAGTGCAGTGAAGACTTGTTTGAGATTGGAATGAGATGCGATACCCCCCCCCCCAGGTGTTAGGACCACTGGTCTTTTTTGATATGTATTAACAAACTAGACTTGTGTGTGCAGGGCATATGTGCACAGTTTATGGAAGATATTGAACTAACTTCATTTACTAAATAATGAAAAGGACAGTAACAAACGTCAGGATAATAAACTGCTAAGAGTTAGACATAGAAGATGTGATTTAACGTAGAGTGTGGTGATGCATTGCAATGAGGTAATCTATATTTAAAAAGACACAATTTTGAAGGTATCATGGAAACAGAAAAGCCTGAGGTGTATATACACAAATCTTAGAGAGTGGACAAGCAAAAAGAGAAGGCTACATGGAAAAAGAAAGTCAGTATCATTAACATTTAAAATAAATGGAGAGATCATTGGCTAAGTGCCAGCTGGACAACTGCATTGCACTGTTGGTACAACATTTCAAGGTTTCAGAGCAAATTTAAGAATGCCACTGGAATTTCAGCTCTACGAAGAGACTCGCAAGGTGTTTTCCATTGGATAAGCTGTTTCCAGTGACAGAAGAGGCAGTCACCAGAGGATGCAAACTTGAAGTAATTAATAAATTGAAGCAGCTTAAATCATACTTCAAAGATTATTAGTAGGGTTATGGCAAAAGATAAATGGGAATAATAAAATGACGATTAAAAATCTGGACTGTCATGCTGTGTTAAATGGCTACTTTCTTACCTGCATTATTCTATGATGGTAGAAGAACCTGCTGAAAACACTTTTGAAAGGTGCTTTTAATTTTTCTTCAACCACCAGTTTCCACAGCCTAGTCTAACTTAGTCAAGGTTAAATTGATGGTCCAAAGACACTTGATTAAATTAGCAGAATCTCTCATCTGTCACTGCTTTCTTGAAGGACAGCAGACAGCTGTTCTAGTAATGGCTTTGTTAGTGGTACAGGTATGCCCACAAATATTCTCTGCAGTAATATTGCAATGTAATTACTTTGTACATTTACACTGGCCAAAGTACAGATGCATCAACTCTATGGTACTGCTGGATTGAGGAAGCAGCACAACTAGGTGTAGGAGTTTTCTCAATCTTCTGATATGAACAGTTTATAAACAAAACTATTGACAGCTTACGTAACTCACCTTCCCACTCCCGGCCCAAGATAAATCATGTAATTAATTATTACAGGTTTTGGAGGTTCCTCTTGTTGGCACTTACCTGGGATGATGTGCTGATGTCGATTATAAAACAAATGAACCCCAGAGACGACACCCTGTGGTCGAGAATTGGTCGGGGTAAGTACTTCATCATCCTCACCAAAATGATGCAACTTCTCATAACTCTCCAGGTACCTGTACAAAAAATATAATACTCAAATAAACACAGTTTCCTCATGGTTGGCATTGAAGTAAATAGGCAATTACACAAAAATTAACTAGGTCAGCATTATTTTAGTTGAAGTCATCACTGCAGATGTCCATTTCAAGGTTGCAATAGTCAACTATAATTAACTTAATTCTATGTTAAGTGCAATAGGATACATAGTAATATCAATACAAATTACTTAAACTAAGCAAAAAACAGTAAAAGCTAAATTAGGGGCATAGTAAACTGCTCCAACCTGCAAGTTGCTATATTCTTCGCAGACAATTTTGTGCCAAGATGCACTATATTGCAGAGGAATATTTAAATACAACAGCACATTTTGGGAAAAATTCCGAACTTCTTTGTCACATCAGTACAGATCTAGGTATGTTGATTAACAAGAATTAAGGGTGGGATATTCTCCCAGTGTCTGTGTGGGTTTCCTCCCACAGTCACAAAGGTGTGTAGGTCAGGTGAATTGGCCATGCTGAATTGCCCATAGCGTTAGGTGCATTAGTCAGAGGGAAATGGGTCTGGGTGGGTTACTCTTTGGAGGGTCGGTATGGGCTGGTTGGAC
This sequence comes from Hemiscyllium ocellatum, assembly GCF_020745735.1. Lineage (NCBI taxonomy): Eukaryota > Metazoa > Chordata > Chondrichthyes > Orectolobiformes > Hemiscylliidae > Hemiscyllium > Hemiscyllium ocellatum. The sequence goes on from NC_083426.1 coordinate 47,599,438, forward strand.
TGAAAGGCCTGTTTCCACACTGTAGGGAATCTAATCTAATATCTCACTATATTTATAGTGGATTTAAAACAGATCACTGCAGCTTATCTATCCCATTCAGCACAGAACACTGGTTACCATTTTCAGGATCTAGGGACATGATTTATATCCTATATCTGTGCTGACAAATAACTCAATCAGGAGATAAATTATACCCTATGGTCTACTGTGCTGTTTATACTGTCTCCTGAAAGTGAACTAGCATAAATAAGGCACTATAACAAGTGTACCAGATTGTTCACCAATTTATCTCCAAAGCAGCTAAGAGCATGATTGCAAGATACATTTTAAATAAAATGTTTGATATTATCTGCAGGAAACAAAGCTAAAACATACTGGGAATATTACACCAGGTACAAAATTTCCAATCTAAATCGTTGAGAAATTCCGGTAATGCTCTGTACTGTGTGAAAGCTCCCTGCTTTTCTTAGACATGTAGAAAAGCTTTCTCTTTGCAATTTGTTAAACATAACATAAACACACAGAGTGTGAAGACAGATTTCTGATGGCTCTGCCAAGAATGCTCCAGGTAAGGCAAGTGGTCTTGGAGACTATTTCTACTTTTCCTTTCCAACTCCCTATTACTTTAAATGATCAGCTAGATACAGATCAGTCTATACTACCCTCATTGATGTCGACGCCCATCACCAAAAGGTAGCACCGTAGTACCATTACTGACTGAGCTGGCATGATCCTGAAAAACACAGCTGAGTGTGTGAACCTGTACTAGATGATGAGATCAACATCAGGAGGGAAAATCCTACTTTGTTTCATTCACTTAGAGGACGTGGATGTTGCTGGCTAAACCAGCATTTATTGCCTATGGGCAGTCTGGATCCACACGTCAGCCAGATCAGGCCAGCACGGCCGATTTCCTTCCCTAAAGGATGCCAATAAACCAAATGGATTTTGTCAACAATTGTCAATTGTTCCATGGTTGTCATTAGACGCCTAATTCCAGACTTGACCTCATCCATACAAATTCAACCTGTCATAAATACATTTGTTCATGACAGTATTAGTAAGAGCGAGCACTGTGCAATCCTTGGGGAGATAAAAATGTTGTTTTCACACCGAGGACATCCATCATAATTTTGTTCGACATCACCACCCTGCTAAATGGATGGATTCAGTATAGATTTAACAGCTCAAAACTGGACATCCATGAAGCACTGGAAATCAGCAGTAGCATTATTTTTCACCACAAACTGCAACCTCATATTTCTCAATCCACAATACCTTTAAGACAAAGAATCAGCCCTGGTTTAATGTGGAGCGTATGTATACTAGGATCAACATTAGGCATATCTAAAGATAGAAGTTACCAACCTGATAAGTGCCTCATGTTGCCTCTGGTTCCTTCCCCATTCACCCAAAATCAATACACTCTAGATCTCAACCCTTCTACCAATGAGAACAGTTTCTTCCCATCTGCTCTGTCTAAAAAATCTAAAAAAATTTTGAACATTGTTTATTAAATCTTTCAACCTTCGCTTCAACAATAACAATGATAGCTACTCCAATACACCTACATAAATGAAATCCACGATCCCTAGAACTATTTTCTTATTAGCATTGGAACAAAGAAATAGGATTACATGCATTTATTTTTCAAAGTAAATTACATTAAAAGGGGATGCTTATCAAAGGTGCTCATTTAAGAAGCATTGAATATTCCACGACCTTATAAATGGTATTTACAAACATAAAACATTGAAGGAATAGAAAATGAGATCAGAGTAGAGCACTGCAGGTAAAGATAGATAGATCAAATGAGTCTATCTTGTGCAGTAAAAATTCTTATGATTTCTTTCAAATCATTTAGTTGAATTTTCAGTTCTCTGTAAGATTATTATTCACTTCACTAGTTTGCCTCTAAACAGAATCTCAATTGTTCACTGGTGCAATTATTCATTCTGATTATCAGTTATAATTTAACTTGTTTGGCAGTTACTTCAAGTTACTTGACCTGTTAAAAACTTCTAAAAGACCATTTACCTAAGCTTCAATTTCTACATTTTGGCTTTGATGCCTAATCAGAACTGTAAATCTTAGATCGTATTGATCCCGACGAAACACGAGAGGAAGCATACCATTCATTCATCATCAACGAGCAGGCAAAGGCCCCGTACAACTAAACAACCACAAATATTAGGCTAATTAAATCAGATTATAGTTGAGACCACAAGAAGTGTAACGTGCAACTTGAGTAAGAGAAGTAAACATGATCAAAGTTGCATAGCACATCCCACAATGTGCCAAACACATCCAGATTTCAAGCATATAGAGTCATAGAGATGTACAGCATGGACACAGACCCTTTGGTCCAACATGTCTATGCCAACCAGCTATCCTAAACTACTCTAGTCCCATTTGCCAGCACTTGACCATATGTTGTGGTTCTGCTCGCCGAGCTGGAAGTTTTTGCTACAAACGTTTCGTTCCCTGGCTAGGGAACATCATCAGTGCTGTTGGAGCCTCGTGTGAAGCGCTGCTTTGATGTTTCTTCCGGTATTTATATTGGTTTGTTCTCGCAGCTTCCGGGTGTCAGTTTCAGCTGCAGTGATTTGTATGTGGGGTCCAGGTCGATGTGTCTGTTGATGGATGTTCTTGCCGTTTCCGGGTGTCAGTTTCAGCTGCAGTGGTTTGTATATGGTGTCCAGGTCAAGGTGTCTGTTGATGGAGTTTGGGGATGAATGCCATGCTTCTAGGAATTCTCTGGCTGTTCTCTGTCTGGCTTGTCCTATGATAGTGGTGTTTTCCCAGTCAAATTCATGTTGCTGGTTGTCTGAGTGTATGGCTACTAGAGATAGCTGGTCGTGTCGTTTTGTGGCTAGCTGATGTTCATGGATGCGGATTGTTAGCTGTCTTCCTGTTTGTCCTATATAGTGTTTTGTGCAGTCCTTGCATGGTATTCGCCAAAAACGGATACCCACGCAACTTTATCACCAGATGCCTAAGAGATAGACCGAAGAACGAGGACATGCCACAACCAAAAGGACTAGCCACTCTACCATACGTCAGGAGCGTCTCAGAACTGACAGCCAGACTACTACGACCCTTAGGATTCATAACAGCACACAAGCCAACATCCACACTCAGACAACAACTCACTAGAACAAAGGACCCAATACCCAGCATGAGCCAAACTAACGTAGTTTACAAAATACCATGCAAGGACTGCACAAAACACTATATAGGACAAACAGGAAGACAGCTAACAATCCGCATCCATGAACATCAGCTTGCCACAAAACGACACGATCAGCTATCCCTAGTAGCCATACACTCAGACAACCAGGAACATGAATTTGACTGGGAAAACACCACTATCATAGGACAAGCCAGACAGAGAACAGCCAGAGAATTCCTAGAAGCATGGCATTCATCCCCAAACTTCATCAACAGACACATTGACCTGGACACCATATACAAACCACTACAGCTGAAACTGACACCCGGAAACGGCAAGAACATCCATCAACGGACACATCGACCTGGACCCCACATACAAATCACTGCAGCTGAAACTGACACCTGGAAGCGGCAAGAACAAACCAATATAAATACCGGAAGAAACATCAAAGCAGTGCTTCACACGAGGCTCCAACAGCACTGATGATGTTCCCTAGCCAGGGAACGAAACGTTTGCAGCAAAAACTTCCAGCTCAGCGAGCAGAACCACAACAACGGATACCCGAGCTACAAATCTTCAATCAGATTTTAAACTTGACCATATTCCTCCTATATGTTGTAAAGTTTCTTTTTAACAGATCAGATCTCCCAATTCAAATATTCAATTTCAGTTTTTTAATGAGGAAAGGTTGAAGTGATATTCTCAACTGAGTTGATAAGATAGAGGATCTACTTTCTTTGGTGGGGAAAATTAAGATCAAAAGGATGTGAGAGCAGAGCTTTAATCTGGCACCCAATGTGTTTTTCTGCAAGCACTACATTACCTTGCCAGGTGTGACAAACCTGTTCCTTTAATAAGGTTCAGTTGTCCTTGGTTTTTTTCAAAAAGGTTGTAAATGACAGGTTCTGAAATTTCTGAGGTTGAATGGATTTTCGGGCCAATTTGTTTACAACTAACAGATACTGCCTCAGGCAGAAGGATTCAAAGTTTTGAAAAAAAACTTGTATAATGAAAGGGGAATGGCCAGTTCTCACAGCTGTTTTTTGTTCAGTTTGGTTTGAATGCATCAGTGACCATGTGAAGAAAGGCTGCTGGATTCTCTCTCTCTGACTTCTCTCCTGTAAGAATTTATGTTTCATTTTACCTGTTGTGCCAAGGGGTGTTTATGGGATTGTTGCAAGTATTTTCGAACAGGATCATTAAGTTGGGATAGTCTATTGGGTTTCTGGATAGGATAAGTTATTTGGTATTCTGTTCTTTATGTTTCATTCAGTAATCTTGTAAATAAATTCTGTTTTGTTTAAAACTTTAGTCTGACCAGCTGATCCTCTTCTGGAATATCCACTGCACGCTTGCTGAAATCAAACGCAAAGTTAGAGTCTAGGCTATCTTCTTGAAATGTTTTGAGGGGTTTAATCTGATCCATAACATAGGTGAAGCATAGGTTGTCTGTCCCACCTGATATTTGTGTATAACCATGTTCTTGTCCCTTTTGAGTTTCTCCAGTGCTTTCCTTTCTTCTGTGCTGAGTATGTTCCAGTCTCCTTTGCTGCTTTGAGTTAGGGCTATTGTCTGTCTGATCTTTTGTATTTCTTCATCCAGTCCGTTGCTTTTTAATATGGCTTCTTATGCTGCTAGCAAGTCGATTTTTCTCGTGTCTTTGTAGTTATAGTTTAGTCTGTGTATCAGGATGGATTTCGGAGTCTGTGAATGGTCTGTCTGAGAGGTTCTTTATTCATGTCTCTGCGTTGTCTATATTGTTTTGTGGGTGAGTTTAGATATTTTCTCCTGCAGTACCTGTCTGTTCCTTGTTGTGGTCCTGTATTGGTGTATGGTGATGGCTTGTTCTAATGTAGTTGTCCAATCTGGATCAGTGGTGTTGGAATAGGATTTTGTTCCTTTCAGATATTACATAACTAGCACACTCCTGTGACGACATAAACTAGCAAGATGACAAAATGTTTACAGAAAAACATATTAGCTTGGCGAACAAACCTACAACCTCATCCACAACCCGAGCTACAAATCTTTTCAAAAACTCTAACAGAGCAGAAACTCAGAACAGTAGCAGCTCTCCCTTCTACCACCACTTCATTACTCCCCCACTGCCCTGTGCCACCCTTACCAAAGAAAAGGGTTTTGGGGACACTGGCACCAAAAGATGTAGTTTGTTAGGTTTGGGTATCCAAATATATGGAATGGACAAGTGGGACTGGGAAAATGAAGTTGAGGTATAGAATATCAGCTGTAATCTGATCTAATGACAGAGTAGGCATGAGAAGCAAAATGATCTACTTTGTTCCATACGTTCTCTTCTGATTCCCAATTAGTGTCCTGACAATTGAAAATCAATCACAGGAATGTGTTAGTTATGCCACATCTGAAAGCAGCATAATGCTATTTCAATTCAAGGTTTGTGCGAAGATTTGTAGCTCGGGTGCTCGTTGTTGTGGTTCTGTTCGCCGAGCTGGAAGTTTTTGTTGCAAACGTTTCGTCCCCTGGCTAGGCGACATCATCAGTGCTTTGGAGCCTCCTGCGAAGCGCTTCTTTGATGTTTCTTCCGGTATTTATAGTGGTCTGTCCTTGCCGCTTCCGGTTGTCAGTTTCAGCTGTCCACTGTAGTGGTTGGTATATCGGGTCCAGGTCGATGTGTTTGTTGATGGAGTTTGTGGATGAGTGCCATGCCTCTAGGAATCCCCTGGCTATTCTCTGTCTGGCTTTCCCTATAATAGTGGTGTTGTCCCAGTCGAATTCATGTTGCTTATTTTCTGTGTGTGTGGCTACTAGGGATAGCTGGTCGTGTCGTTTCGTGGCTAGTTGATGTTCATGTATGCGGATTGTTAGCTGTCTTCCTGTTTGTCCTATATAGTGTTTTCTGCAGTCCTTGCATGGTATTTTGTACACTACATTAGTTTTGCTCATGTTGGGTATTGGGTCCTTCTATACCCACTATATAGGACAAACAGGAAGACAGCTAACAATCCGCATACATGAACATCAACTAGCCACGAAACGACACGACCAGCTATCCCTAGTAGCCACACACACAGACAACAATCAACATGAATTCGACTGGGACAACACCACTATCATAGGGAAAGCCAGACAGAGAATAGCCAGGGAATTCCTAGAGGCATGGCACTCATCCACAAACTCTATCAACAAACACATCGACCTGGACCCGATATACCAACCACTACAACGGACAGCTGAAACTGACAACCGGAAGCGGCAAGGACAGACCACTATAAATACCGGAAGAAACATCAAAGAAGCGCTTCGCAGGAGGCTCCAAAGCACTGATGATGTCGCCTAGCCAGGGGACGAAACGTTTGCAACAAAAACTTCCAGCTATTTCAATGTTCGGGCTGGCTTGTTTCATTACAATAGAGCTTGAAAATTGAGCTTACTGGATAAGGTGAAATTTGATCCAATTAAATTCTTGGAATACTGAAACCTTCATCTTTAGTTTCTGGTATAAACTCAATTTCCTTGCCATCGATTTCATCTGCTCCGTGGCAACTGCATGAGCTTCAAATTGATATGTGCCTAGTGTCATCTTTGAGATTGCTTATATCACCCAATTCTATCCTTGCCCCAGCTTAACTGCTCGTAACTTTCATCCACCTTTATTTTTAAACCTCTGTTTGACAACTTGAACAGAGGCCTAACCAGTCACCCACATTTATCCCATATATCCACAGTTACTTCAGCCAATTAGTACCCAGTCAGCTTACTCTCGATCACCAGTAAAGTGGCAGAAAGGGTCATCAGTAGTGCTATTTTGCAGCACTTGCTCAGCAAGAACTTGTTCACTGATGCTTAGTTGGCGTTCTGCCAGAGGAACTCAGCATAGCCATGGTTCAAACATGGACAACAGTACTGAATTCCAGAGGTGAGGTGGAAGTGACTGCCCTCATCATAAAGGTCACATTTGGCCAACTGCGACATCAAGTGGCTTCTACAAAAACTACAGAGTCACTGGGAATTGGAGAACTCTCTGCTGGTTGGAGTCATATCTAGCACTAAGGAAGATGGCTATGATCATTGGAGGTCAGACGTCTCAGCTCCAAGACATCTCTGCAGGTCCTCCTTAAGGGACTGGACAACATTCAGCATCATTTGGGTCTTCAGAGTTGCTGAAAATGTCTGTACCCAATATATCATGATGTGGACTGAAATGACTAGACAGAGGCCACTTAGAGTCATCCAGTCACCTTATATTTACTAGTGCACAGTACACTGGCTCTGGCCAGCCAGCATGGAGTCAGTCTTCAATGGAGAAGATTTTAATCTCATTACATTGGTCAGCCAAACTTTTCCTGATTGGCTCAGGTTATTAATCACAAACAAGGACCTCGTAATCAATGAGATCCACCTGGTTCTAATCACTACAGCCTTCTCCTCCAAGTCTGGGGATGTAGGTTGGGTCTTTTGCTTGTAGCTTCTATTGAGATGTTTTCGCCCAGGTCCAGTTTCTCTGACTATAACTCAGATGCAGGTGGTGTGTACTGGACCGTGGCCCATCTCTTGCATCCAGAATATCTCAGGAGAGTTTCTTCTTCTTCCAGTGGTAATGGTATCAAAGCTGCAGCCATTTTGGACTCTGAGGTTTCCTTGACACTAGACAGAGGAGGAGCACCTGTGGTTTCCAACAGGCCTTCTGCCTGTTCTGAGGAGCTAGGTATGTTTTGCTCCTGTCCAGTTTGTGCGGTAACAGCTTTCAGGTGATCCACATGCTTGTTCAGGAATGTATCACCTACCTGAATTTGTAAGTCACAGCACCTGACCTTGTGTCAACCTCACATTGTACCTACACAGGGCCATTTTCTGGTTCCAACACCAAACTTCATCCCCTAGAATTAAATGGCTTCCACCACTTTGAGGAGGCGTTCTTCCTCCTGTTCCAAACTTGGTGGGGGGGGTGGGGTGGGGACGGGACAGGGTGAAGTATCAGGTTTAACTTTGTGTGGAGTATTCTCCCCATCAGTAACACTGTTGGAGCTTTCTCTGTTGATGCATGTGGGGTTGTCCTATAATTGAACAGGGACAGTTTGGTATCAATTGATGCTGTAGACTCTTTCTTAAAACCCGCCTTCATCGCTTGGACCACTATTTCCGCTAGACAGATGGATGTATGGAGCTGTACTTAAGTGCAGAATGCCATTGGTCTTTAGAAAATACTCAAATTCCTTGCTGGCAAGTGATGTTTACGATTGTTGAGAAGATTTGTAGCTCAGGTTGAGGTTCAGGTTACAGCACCCAGGAACTACGAGCAGAAGAAAAATACCTATACAGCCAAACAGCGTATTCAAGAGGAACAGGTAGTCAATAAACGCAGTCCACAGATTCTTAAACAACAAATCCAAACAAGTAGACATAACATGCTCAGAAACTCTAGCCACACTACCATACATCAAAGACATCTCTGAGGGGACTACCAGACTACTCCAACCACTTGGCATCACTGCAGTCCACAAACCTACCAACACACAAACAGCTATTGATGAAACCTAAAGGACCCTATACTACCAACCAGCAAAATGAATGTCATTTACAAAATACCACGCAAAAACTGTAAGAAACACTACATCGGCAGAAAACGAGTGACCAGGATACAAGATGATCGGATAGCCACCAAAAGATATGACCCATTATCACCAGTATGCTTACATATAGACAAGCAGCACGCCACTTTGACTGGGACAATACATCCAACCTAGGACAGGCTAAACAGAGACACACGTGGGAATTCCTAGAGGCTTGGCATTCAAACTGGAACTCCATCAATAAACACATCGATTTGGACCCCATTTACCAATCTCTGAGAAAAAGAACCGGAAATGATATCACCCACCTTAACAGACCAAGACACACAAACAGAAAGCTGGACAGAAAACCAGCACTTTACCGGAGGCTCACTAATGATGTAACCTACCATGGTGATGAAACATCTGAAAACAAACCTGCCAGCTCAGTGAGCAAACTTACAACAGGTAAATGATGTTTCATTGCCCATGACCAATGCTTCCAGTAGTCCGTGTATCACAAACAATGCTTGTAGCTTCTCAACGGAGATCTGAGTTTGCGGAAGGAACTTTATGCACGTCCAAATACTTAGAATGGGCATGCGTAATGACCAGGAACATAGAGCCCTTGAAATGTTCAGCATAATTGACATGCAACCGAGTCCAGGGCATACCAGGCCATTGCCACAAATGTGGGGAAGCTGCTGATAGCAATTTTTGTTCTTGTTGGCACTATAAATGGCGTCACGTTCTCACCTCAGTTGAAGCAAAACACTCAGACAAAGTTTGGCTTTACCTCCATCTTTATGCCAGGCCCTGGAGGGAGAGAGAACAATCGCCCATCTGCACAGAGACATGTGTTCTCAATCTTCTCTTGAATAGCAGATTCTTAGGGAATTATATAGTCACTTACAGGGAACAGCTTCCAAATAAGGCAACATCTATATTGATTGGGTCACCGTTACAATCAGCGAGTATCAAAAGTAGAGACTAAGCTATCTGGTGTTATATAATGCATGTTCTTAACTTTAATTGACTTCACACAATGGATGATTTTCACCTTGTTTAACTGACTTTGCATAATGAATGCCACTTCATCTTGTTAAATGGCTTTACATAATGAAAGCTTTTTCACCTCATCAACCCACTACCCTTGCTTCTACCATCTCATTGTTTACTGCAAGTTCTTATCTGATCCAAGTCATGCGAGCTGAGCCTTTGTTACACAACTAAAAATGAACTCTTTCTCTTCCTGCTTGTATACAATTTCTCATTAACACTGCCCCACCAATGCAGCTATGTTGGCCTCAACCCTGGCATCTTCACCTTGGAAACCCCTGGAGGTGTTCGATCAGTGTCTGGCGGCAACCTTTACTCAGATAATCACCCGTGCTTCCCCAATGTAATATGCTGCCCCCTGCTGTGATCTGGTCTCGCTGGGTCCAAAGAGGTTTCAATCCTGGTTGCAATGGTCCTCTATCTCCATTACCACCAGCAGTTTCAGTTTGGCTAGGATAGGATCTTTTTGTATTCATGGTTGGATATTGCCCGCAGTAACTGGAAGGAAGGAAGGATGTCCAGAACGTTTAAAACCAAAACAAACTCTTCCAGGGAAGGCACCACTGGTGGCGTATCTGCCAGTGGAAGGCCGCTCAGGGCACCTGCATTAGCCACTTGCCTTTCTGTATGGTGTTCTAACTTTAATGTATATGTGCTGAGAATAAGGGGCCATTGCTGAATTCTGTTAGAAACCATGAGTAGCACTGCCTTGTCTTCCTTCAGTAGCACTAGCAAGGGCTTGTGATCTGTTGCTATAACAAATTCTCATCTGTAAAGGTTCTGGTGGCACTTCCTCATAACAAAGATGACTACTAAATGTTCCTTCTCTATCTGGGCACACGTGTTCACTGAAGTCCAGGAAGCATATGCTAAATCAGGTGTTCCTTTCCTTTGGTTCAGTGAGCCAACACCATCCAGATACCATACCGGGAGGCATCGCATGTCAGCTTCAGATCTCCCTTGGGATCTGAATTTGCAAAACACCTTAGATGACAATAGCCGCTTTCTCATTTTCCTAAAGGCTGTTTTTTGGCTACACAACATTTGAGGCTGACACTTCTTCAATTTCAGGTGAAAGGGTGCCAAGGTAGAGACCAGGTTATGTACAAATTTTCCAGTTATTCACTAATCCAAGGAAAGAGCTAAACTCCGGTACAGATGTGGGAGCCAGGACTCCTTTAATCGCCCTCACTCTCTCTTCTACAGGTGTAACCTGGTTTTGTCAACTCTGTAACCCAAGTACGTTACTTAGGGCAGCTGCAACACATTTTTCCCATCTACGCTGTATGCCCACCTGGGAGAAATATTTAAGCACTATGTCCAAATTCTCCAAGTACTCTTTATTGTTCTTCCTAGTTATTAGTACGTCATCCAGATAAATGGCAACCAGGGGTAGCCCTTGTAAAATGTTCTCCATGGTGTGACAGAAGTTAGTGCAGGCTGATACCCCAAATGGCAGCCTTTAATACTGATATAAACTCTTATCGGTATTAATTACAACGAGTTTTGAGAAGATTTGTAGCTCAGGTTGAGGTTTTGGATGTAGGTTTGATCGTTGAACCACAAGGTTCATTTCCAGATGTTTTGTTACCCTACTAGGTAACATCTTCAGTGGGCCTCAGGCGAAGCAATGCTGAAAATTCCTGCTATGTTTGGGTTTTTTGGGTATTAATTGCAACGTACTTCTGGGACTCCTCATCCAGTCACAATTGCAGGTAGCAAAGGCTCACGTCCATCTTTGTAAAGGGCAGTTGCCCCCCCACCTCCTCCAACTTCGCATACTAGTCCTCTATGAAGGAGATTAGGTATTTAGCCAGCTGCAAAAAACAGCTTGCTGTTTGTTTAAAATCCCACAATGGTGAACTGAGCCATCAGGCTTCACAATCGGTTCAACCAGTGCTGCCCATTCTATAAACTGCACAGGTTTGATGACTCCTTCACTCTCCAGCCTCTACTATTGCCCACAAGGTAAATGGCATCGGGCAAGCCCTATAAAATCTTGAAATTGCTTCCCGGTCAACAAGTAATGTGACTTTGGCCCCTTTGATAATTCCAAGCCCTTCTTAAAAAACTCCTGGCTATTGCGCTATGGCTTTTCCGAGGTTGAACCAATCCAGGTGAATCTTTCTCAATCAATTTCACCCCAACAGGCTCAGGCCAGAGCATTTTATTACCAGTGATAGCTGTACCAACTGCTTCTCATAGGAGACCAGAATCAAAGTTATATACTTAATTTGCAACGCTTCCCCAGTATACGTTCTCAATCTGGCAGAGGTCTTGTGCAAGTTTAAAAAGTTGGAGATCCGAACAAATCTTGTCAAAGACACATTCTGCAACCATAGATGCAACTACACCAATAATCGACCTTCATGGAAACTAGGTCCCCATTTAATCAAACATTCATTTTAATTGGCTCTGCAATTGCCTACACTCAAGTGGTGCTCCCCAAGTTCAGTTGGGCACATGAGGGTGTTCGCTTACATTGGGATGTCCTGTAGTTTCTATGCTCCACTTGCTGTATTTTCTAATGACAAGGCCAGCTGCAGTGCCTCATTGAAGTCCAGATGGGCTTCAGCTAGTAGGCAGTTCTGCATGGTTAAGTCATTAATCCCATTTACCAAACAAACAGTCTCTCAGCAGCGCATTCATGCTCAATCCAATTTCACATGCCTCTGCCACTCGTTGCAACCTTGTCAAAAATCCCAGTACTGATTTCCCTGGTTCTCTAACAACCGAAAAAAACTGATAGTGTCTCGGGATTAGAGGTGGTTTGTGTTCATAACATTCCTTAACCAGCTACATCGACTCTTGCAAGGTTTTAGTGCTTGGTGCCTCTTGGAAAGTTAAGCCCTTATAACCCAAAATGCTGTGGATCCACACGCAGTCAGAAGGATTACTTGTAGCTTTACAGCTACCCAGCTCCAGGATGACAGTTGCCAGTGAGAGTTCAGGCATGTCCTGTTTTCTGCCGTCACCACTGAAAGAACTGCAGAGAGCCCGGTATCCCTGACACCAAGTCACTCTTTATTTACTAGTGCACAGTAAATGGCTATGGCCAGCCAGCTCAGAGTCAGTCCTCAACTGAGGAGATTCTAATCTCTTTGTTGTATTGGTCAGTCAAGACTTTCCTGGTTGTTAACCTGGGCCAAAGAACCTTGTAGTCAATGAGATCCACTTGGCTCCAATCACTACGTGGATAATATCCATGCTTGGAGTGAAAAGTGGCAATCCCCAAAACTTGTCTACTCCTCCCACATTTCCTTGTTCGCCACAACTGTCACCATAATTCATTTTTGAAGGTGCTGACATTCACTTTGACCTCTCTCTTCCTGTTTATATATTTCAAAAAGCTCTGATTGTCAGCTTTCACATTCTTTGCTAGTTTGCCCTTATTTATTTCCTCTATTACCTTTATAATCCTCCTTTGCTGGATTCAGAATTTATCCTAGTCTTTGGGGCTACCAGTGACTTCTGCTTCCTTATACTTCATATTTCAACTTAATACTCACCTTATTTTCCTTGGTTAACCATGGTTAACAATGTTTATCCATCTCTGAGTATTTTCCCCTTACTGAGATATATTTTTGATGAGTGATGAATTACTTCCTTAAATACCCACCACTCCTTGTTTGCTAGCTTGGCTGATAATCTATGCACCCATTCGACTGACTAACTGTATCCTCAGTTCATTGTAATTCCCTTTATTCAAGTTAAAGATAGTTGATTCTGACCCAAGTATCTCACTTTAAAACTGAATATTAAATTCTATCATTCTATGATCACTATTTACGAGAGAATCTTTTACTTTGAGGTCATTTATTAAACCTGCCTCTTTACCCCATTAACAGATCCAGGAGAGTTTACTCCCTGGTTGGTTCCATGATATATTGCTCAACGAAACAATCCCTAATGCACATTACGAATTTGTTGTCATAGCTACACTTTCCAACCCGGTTCATGAAATCAATATGAAAATTAAAGTTACCTGAAATTTGGAAAAGAAATATATTTGTTGGACAGGGGCATCACTGCTATGGAGCATTGGTGGTAGAGAGTAGATGTTTGTGGATATCATGCCAATCAAGCAGACAACTTTATTCTGGATGGTATCATGCTTCTTGAGTATTGTTGGAGCTGTACACATCCAGACAAGTGGGGAGTATTCCAATACTCCCCGGACTGGTGCCTTGTAGATGATGGACAGTCTTTAAGGAGTCAAGATTAGAGTAGAACTGGAAAAGCACAGCAGAATAGGCAGCATCCTGGGAGCAGAAAATCGATGTTTCAGGGAAAATCCTTTCATCAGACTTTAAGGAGTGAGGTGAGTTACAGTATTCCAAGGCTCTGACCTGCTCTTGTAGCCACTTTATTTATATGGCAAATTCAATTGAGTTGCTTGCCAATCGCCATCTCAATATTGATGACAGTGGTGCTAACATCTTTAAATGCCAGGAGGTGGTGGTTGCATGATCCCTTATTGGTGATGGTCATAGCCTGCCATTTGTGTGGCGCAAATGTTATTTGACACTTCTCGGCTCAAGCCTGCATATTGTCCAGATTTTGTTGCATTTGAACATGCACTGAGTCGTGAACAGTGCAGAACGTTGTGCAATCATCAATAATTCTGACATTATGATTGAAGGAAAGTCATTGCTAAAGCAGCTGAAGATGGTTTGGGCCTAGGACACTATCCCAAGGAACTCCAGCAGTGATGTCCTGCAGCTGAGATGACTGACCAACAAGTACAACCATCTTCCTATGTGCCAGGTATAACTCTAACCAGTGGAGAGTTGGCCCCCTGATACTCAATGATTCCAATATTGCCACAGATCCTTGATGCCATACTTGGTCGAATGCAGTTCTGATGTCAAGGGCCATCACTTAACTCACCTCTAGAATTCAGGTCTTTTGTTTATCTTTGAACCAAGGCTGTAGAGGTCAGCAGCTGAGTGGTCCTAGTCGAAACCAGACTGGAAATCACTGAGCAGATGCTGCTTGACAGCATTTTTCCATATGATCAGGTAAATGCCAGTATTATAGCTGCACTGGAAGAACTTGACTGACGGAGCTACAAGTTCTGCAACACAAGTCTTCAGTACCAATGCCAGAATGCTGTCAGAAGCTGGCGCCTTCACTTTACCCAGTATCTCCAATCGTTTCTTGATATCACGTGGAGCAAATTTGCTGAAGACTGGCACCTGTAATGCTGGAGACCACTGGAGACGACAGAAATGGTCAACCACTTGGCACTTCTGACTGAAGATTGCTGAAAATGCTTCAGCCTCATCTTTTGCACTGACATATTGGTCATTGAAAATGAGAATATTTGTGAAGCCTTCTCCTCCTGTGAGTTGTTTAACTGTCCATCACCATTCACGACTGGATGTGGCAAGACTGCATAGCTTAGATCTGGTCCATTCGTTGTGGGATTGCTTAGCTGTTTACACAGTTTGTCATGCAAGTAGTCTTGTCTGGTAGCTTTGCCTGGTTAACACCTTATTTTCAGGAATGTCAAGCATGCCCTGCTGTACTCCCCATTGAATTAGTGTTGATCCCCGGCTTAATAGTAATGATTGAGTGAGGGATATGCCACGCCATGAGCGTGCAGATTGTGCTGGAATACAATTGTACTCCTGTTGGTGGTCCACAGAGTCTCATGAATGTCCGGTCTTGAGTTGCCAGATCTGTTCAGAGTTTGAGCCATTTAACATAGCAATAGTACCACAAAACATGATGGAAGGTATTCTCAATGTGAAGGTTGGACTTAGTCTCCAAAAAGACTGTGCAGTGGTCACTCTCACTGATATTATAATGGATAGATGCTCTGCAGTCAGCAGATTAGTAAGGATAAAAGCAACTATGTTTTTCCCCACTAATTGGTTCCTCACCACCTGACTCAATCCAGCAACTACATCCTTTAGGATGCAACCAATTTAAAACCCAAAAGTACATTATGCGCCCTTGTCATCCTCAGCGCTATTCTTTTTAGCACACCTATTATTTGTTGACTGACATCCTTTCCTGCAATGTGGCCTCTGTTTGGGACATATAGAAAACACACACACATCTCTTACTCCTACTTCTACATATATATCTCCATGCAAATGGACTCTACATTACCCAAGTCCAGGAGAAAGTGAGGACTGCAGATGCTGGAAATCAGAGTCGAAAGTGTGGCACTGAAAAACACAGCAGGTCAGGCAGCATCTGAGGAGCAGGAGAATTGACATTTCAAGCAGAAGCCCTTCATCAGGATTATCCAAGCCTGGATCATCTCTCACAATTGTTGTCATTTCACCTCTTATCAACAGTGTTGTCCCACTACCTTTTGCTTCCCTCCTGTACTGTGGTCTAATTTATCTTTCACCTTGCATTACTTTGTATACCATATTTTGCATTTTACTGTTCTTTCTTTTATTCCTCATTTGTCTTAACTTGTCAACCTGCTTGGGTTCCCATCTACCTGCCATTCTATTTAAACTTGACTCAACCAGACTAACAAATGGTTGCCCTAGGACCTCAGTCCTGGTCCTGCCTAGGTGCAACCTTGACCTGCAGAGGTGCAACGTGGCCCATACGTACTGGCCTCATTTCCCCCAGAGTCAGTCCTAATGCCCCAATCTGAACCCCCCACCCCCCCATGCACCATGTCTGCAGCTACGCATTCAACCAAAATATTCAGCTATTTCTACTCTGATGAGCAATCTGGAGATCACTACATTTAGCATCCTACTTATTAATGTATTTCTGCACTCATATCATTTGTACCACAACCACTGGCTGTTTACCCTCCAGAATATTCTGTAGCCACTCAAATATACTTGACTCTAGTATCAGGAAGGCAACATACCATCCTAGGCCCTTGTGTGGCCACAAAATGCCTGTATACTCCCCTTACAATTGAATTCCCTATATTTGTTGCATTCCTACATGTTGTCTTCCTCTCCCATAGAACAGAGCCAACAGTGGCACAACAAATTTGGCTGTTACTACTTTCCTAGAGAGGCAATCCAGGGAGCACTCCAATGTTGACCCTAGTTTATGACCTGTGGCTTATGATTCTGCTACTGACTTCTTGCAGGTACTCTTTAGGTTTAGTAGATGTCAAAGGAGAATCATAGAGCTAATTGGTAGGGGTGTGAATCCATAGAATTGAACATGCAAAAGGTCACATTTTACTGGAAAACAATGGTGCCTTGTCAGATTTTATTAACTACCTAACCCAAAATCTGGGAATATCTGAAATCCAACAGTGTCTCAATCCAGAGACAATCAACCTGGATATGGGTGGCACGGTGGCACAGTGGTTAGCACTGCTGCCTCACAGCGCCAGAGACCTGGGTTCAATTCCTGCCTCAGGCGACTGACTGTGTGGAGTATGCACATTCTCCCAGTGTCTGCACATTCTCCCAGTGTCTGCATGGGTTTCCTCCTGGTGCTCCGGTTTCCACCCACGGTCCAAAAATGTGCAGGTGAGGTGAATTGGCCACGCTAAATTGCTCATAGTTAGGTGAAGGGGTAAATGTAGGGGAATGGGTCTGGGTGGGGTGCTCTTCGGAGGGTCGGTGTGGACTTGTTGGGCCAAAGGCCTGTTTCCACACTGTAATTAATCTAATCTAATCAAAATAGTAACAGGAAGACTGCAAAAGTGAGACTGGACATTTAAAATTGCAATCAGTACAGAAATAGCTGGAAAAAATCAGCAAAAACAAACATCATTGATGAAGCAAACTAAAATGCACATCTTGGAGTCATAATGTCATAGAGATGTACAGTATGGAAAATAAATGCTTTGGTCCAACTCCATGTCAACTAGATATTCTAAATTAATCTAGTCCCATGTGTACTTGTCCCATTTGCACCTGTCCCTTATCGCTCTAAATCCTTCCTTTTCGCATCGCCGTTTAGATGCCTTTTAAAATATAATTGCAACCAGCCTCCAACACATTCTCTGACAGCTCATTCCATACATGCACCACCCTCTGCGTGAAAAAGCTGCCCCTTAGGTCCCTTTTATGTTTGTCTCCTTGCACCTTAAACCTATGCCCTCTAGTTCTGGACTCCCTTAACCTGGGGAAAAGATCTTGACTGTTCACCCTATCCATGCCCCTCATGATTTTATAAACCTCTATAACGTCACCCCTCATCCTCCAATGCTCCAGAGAAAATAGCCCCAGCCTATTCATGACAACATCCTTGTAAATCTTTTTTGAACCCTTTCAAGTTTCACAACATCTTTCCTATAGCAAGGGGATTAAACTGAACATCATATTACAAAAGCGGCCTAACGTATGTCCTGTACGGCCGCACATGAACTCCCAACTCCTATACTCAATGCTCTGAACAATAAAGGCAAGTGTACCAAATGCTTTCTTAACCACCCTGTTAACCTGCAACTCCACTTTCAAGGAACTAAGAACCTACATTCCAAGATGTTTGTTTGGCAATATGCCCCAGGACCTTACAAGTGTACAAGCCCAGCCCTGATATGCTCTACCATAATATAGCAATCTCATTAGAGAGGAGCATTGAAAGACACTCAGAAGTAAAATCAAGAAAGCAAGCAAAAAGGGAGAAAAGATCAACAAGTAACATAGAATACAGAAAGAACTAGCAATGTGGATACAGAACTGGCTCGAAGGTAGAAGAGAGGGATGCTTTTCGGACTGGAGGCCTGTGACCAGTGGTGTGCCACAAGGATTGGTGCTGGGTCCACTGCTTTTCATCACTTATATAAATGATTTTGATGTGAACATTAGGGAGGTATAGATAGTAAGTTTGTAGATGACACCAAAATTGTAAGTGTAGTGGGTAGTGAAGGAGGATACCTCAATACAATGGAACATTGATCGGATGGGCCATTGGGCCAAAGAGTGGCAGATGGAGTTTAATTTAGCTACATGTGAGATGCTGCATTTTGGAAAGGCTTATCAGAGCAGGACTTATACACTTAATGGTAAAGCTCTGGGGAGTGTTCCTGAACAGAGACACCTTGGAGCGCAGGATCATAGTCCTTTGAATGTGGAGTCACAAGTAGATAGGATAACGTTTGGTATGCTTTCTTTTATTGGTCAAAGCATTGAATATAGGAGTTCAGAAATCATGTTGCAGCTGTACAGGAGATTGGTTTGGCCACTTTTGGAAAAGTGTGTGCAATTCCGGTCTCCCTCCTACTGGAAGAATGTTGTGAAACTTGAAGGGACTCAAAAATGTACTTACAAGTATTTTGCCACGGTTGGAGAGTTGGGGTTATAGGGAAAGGCTGAATTGGCTGTTTTCCCAGGAGCATCAAAGGCTGAGGGGTGATCTTATAGAAGTTTATAAAATCATGAGGGCATGGATAGTGTAAATGTGTAGGGGAGTCCAGAACTAGAGGGCATATGTTTAGGGCAAGAGGGGAAAGATTAAAAAAGGGAACGAAGGGGCAACTTTTTTACACTGAGGGTGATGCATGTATGGAATGAGCAGCCAGAGGAAGTGGAGGAGGCTGGTACAAGTACAACATTTAAAAAGCTTCTGGATGGGTAAATGAATAGGAATGGCTTAGAGAGATATGGGCTAAGTGTTGGCAAATGGGACAAGACTAATTTCGGATATGTAGTCGACATGGACAAGTTGGACCTTGGGGACTGTTTCCATCCTGGACATCTCTATGACTCTAAGCATCAGAGACAAATACAAAATGCCAAAATAAAAAGCAAAGAATATGTTCATGGTCAGGTTAAAAAGACAACTTTTAAAAAATGCGATGCAGAAGAGAAAGTTGGAAATTTATTTTCTACTATGATCTTAATATGTTGCTTGAAATTGGAGGTACTTGAGTGGACAATACAGCAAAGCATTTTTTAAAAATAGCCACTGTTACAAATTTCTAGACCAATCATTTTTGGTGTGCATAGTTTTTCTGGTTATGTTTCTGACACCTGCTGAGTGATCGGATTTAAATGTTCAGTCACTTGTGAAAAAGGAATCCCATAAAATAAATAAATAATCACAAGACTTATCTCACAAACGTAAAAATCAAGAGATCTTTCTGATGTCAAGCATGTTCCAATTCCAATACAGTACTTGCTTCAACTTTCACTTAATGATCTACCAAGAGATATTAGCCTATATTTACCAGCACCTGGGTACCCAGTATTCAGTCATTTATACATAAGACTATGACTCACTCACCACTGTGACGCAAGAGTAACAAGGCTATTAATTATGGAAGAACGACAGTGAGAAACCATCACATTATTTTCCGTTGTCTTGTAAAATAAATATTTCATTTTATTTTTCCAAATGTTCCAGATTAAATTTAGAAGCAAGCATATCAAGGATGTTGTTCACTTTAATACTATTTGCCAGCTGCGTAAAGATAATGCGTTGACAACCATTCAACTTAAACTTGAAGACATTGAAGATAGAGAGAATAATAGTTCAGTGCTGACACTAGAGTTATTTAAATGAATTTACCAACACACCAATCCTATTTAACTATAGGATGAAACAAAGCTGGTTAAAGCTTCACTAAAGAAATATAGTCACCATTGAATAACAGTGGGCTATGAACCTGGAGGCCTAGACCAATGATTTGATGACATGAGTTCAAATCTTATCATGGCAAATGTTATGAAGGTACAGGTGTGTACTGTACCTTTGAGAAAGACTGGAAGCTGACAAAGACTTAGAGAGGCACAGAGTACGCTGAAAGAATTTAAAATGTAACATTTGCCTGTGAAACCAATAGTGCAGCTGAGTTGCCACAGTAAACAACAAATTCGAATTTGGCCAATCAGTTTAAATTATGCCCCAAGATACCAAAATCCAATCTAATTTGAATTCAGTGTTTTAATGACATCAAACCAATGAAATGATCAGATTGCCTTGGGGAATAAAACTGGACATTTTGAACAGTTAGGCAGAGAACTGCCAAGAAAACCAACAAGTACAGACTGCTATCCGAACAGCTCTCTAAAACGTATCAGTCCATAAGAAATTTGTGCAGAACACTAAAAATCTACAGAGGAAAATCTGCAAAGGAGAATTGACAAAACTGACTGGTTTTGAAGTGTGATTTTTTTAAAAAAACTCAAGCAGGGTTTTAAATCAGACCAGTACTGCAGAGTGGAAGGTAAAAGATAGGTTAAAGAGAAAGAAGTTGTAAATAGTGATTCTAATATTCTCTTTTGGACTTAAAGAATAAAGTTATTAATTTTTACTTTAAACAGTGACCGCTGGGATGGGTTCTTTGCCTCTCAAAATTTAACAGATTGCGGCTTGAGGTGAGCTCCTCTGGGTGTTAGGTTTAAATTAGCAGAGCTGAAAATGTGTTGCTGGAAAAGCGCAGCAGGTCAGGCAGCATCCAAGGAACAGGAGATTCGATGTTTCAGGCATAAGCCCTACTTCAGGAAGCCCTGAATCTTCTGTTCCTTGGATGCTGCCTGACCTGCTGCGCTTTTCCAGCAAACACATTTTCAGCTCTGATCTCCAGCATCTGCAGACCTCACTTTCTCCTTAAATTAGCAGAGGGCTTTAATGGTTTCATATCACAAATGAAACTTTAAGTTGATAAATATACCTGGATTAAATTTGAAAAAAAACAAGCTACTCGGTTGTTGCAAAACCTATCTGATCCTCTCATGTCCTCCAATGAAAGGAATCTGCTGTCCTACCTAGTCTGGTCTACACATTACTGTAGAACATTTTATCAACTCTTAAAAACGCCATGAAATGGTAGTTGTTAGTTATGGGCAATGGTTATTTAAACAAAAAAATCCTTAGAATTAACCCCAGCAGGTTTGAGCTAAAAGAAGCACATTTCTCAAAAAATTTCAAACGAAAAACTACTCAGACGAGAACACAGTGCTAGAAATATTCAACAGCTCTGGCAACTTTTGTTTTAGATCAGTGATACTTCAAGTTCAGTTTCTCTCTATGTCTGCTGCCAGCTCTGAACATTTCTAAATCTTCATTTTAGATATCTACCACCCACATTACTGCACTTACAGTAGCAAGTGAACAGCAATGGTCAATGCTACCAATTGCCATACATTCTATACATATTTGATAATCAGAGCAATCCAAATGCATTGGTAAAAAATATGAAAATCGAATGCATTAAAAGCTTTTACTCTGCATGGTTGCCAAGGGAGTAAATATTTTGCAGCAATGTCTGCACCACACTTAAGTATCAAATGAAATGCAGAAACTCCAAGTGGTCACAGGTGTACTTTTATCAGATGGCACAATGAATTCTTTCAACTGGCTTCCTTTCAACTGCCAAGCTTACACCAACTGTTTTATTGTGCATGCCTGCTTTAAGATAATGCATCCTAAGACCCAAGGGCACGGTTAGTACTAAGTACTTCTGATCTTAACCAGTGTACAAACCCAACAGAAAAATTGCAATGCAAAATTACCAGGGCAATACTGGTAACGAGAGGAACTTATAATGGTTTAATTTAAAAATTTGGTCTTTATCCACTGGAACCAATAGCTGTGAAAATTGAATAAAAGTGTTAAAATTATGAAGGGTTTAAAAAGAACAAATAGGAAGAGGTTACTTCCACATATCAATTTGTCTGAATGCCAGAGGCAGAATGAATTCAGTAGCACAAAATGCAATATGGAATATAATACTTTTAGTTAGTGAAATCTAATCAATCACAATAATTAAATCCTCATGTGCTCCAGAGTGCAAGCTTTCTGCAGTAAGCAGTTGCACCTTTCGTTTTCTAACTGTCAACCTTAAAATGCCTTTTCACTGGGCAATCCTGACAGCCACCAAATTTGCTAGGTAAATGGTACAAGTACACTTTGTTGATTCAGTCACAACACAATATTGTTGTACATCTACTCCATGCATTTTGATCTCTCTACCGTAGCAATAACTAAAATCTCCCAATGTACAATTTGACTTACAGGCAGACAAACTGAGTATTAAAAAACTAAACTACAGGTGTCTCATTTATTTGTCTTCAGCCAAACTGCAATGGTAAAATACTTTTGACAGTGAGATGAATATTTTAAAAAGTAGTAATAAAAAGCACTGTGGAGAAAAAAAAAGTGGATTATTAACAGGAACAGATCATTCATCCAGTTTTGCTGTTGACTTCTTGTATCCAGCTGCATGCTTTGGTTTCAATAATATTGAATATCCTTGCCTAACAAAAGGCATTATCAAGCCATGATGAACTTTCTGGCATGAGAAGCTTCTTAGACCAAAAGAAATAAGAAGAAATACACCACTCGGCCCTTCAAGCCTGGTACATTGCTGATCTGACATTCCTCAAGTCCACTTTCCCAGCAATCCATGACTCCTTACTGATCAAAAACTTACCTGTCTCAGCAATAAATACATGCACAGACTCTGCCACACTGGTCAATGTGGCAAGGAGTTCCAAAGACTGAAACTCTCAGAAGAAATTCCTCTTCATCTCAGTCTTAAATAGGCAAGTCTTTACTCTGAGACTACATCCTCTGGTTCTACACTCCCCCCGTAAAGGGAAGCATCCTCTCAGCATTCATCTTGTCAAGCCCCTTAAGCATCTGATATACTTCGATGAGATCACCTAAACTTCAGTGAGTCTAAACTTTAGCACAAGAAATCCATTCGTACCAGGGATCATCGTAGTGAAACTTCTCTGAACTGCCTCCAATGAGATGACCTCTTTCCTTACATAAGGTGACCAAAACCATTCACAGACGTAGTCTCATCAGCAACTGATACAGCTGCAGTAAGATTTACCTACTCTTATACTCCAAGCCCCTTGAAATTACAACCAATGGACCCAATATTTCTGTAGCTATCTCTTTTAGGTTCCAAGGGTGCAAGTCATCACGGCCTGGAAACGTAACTGCCTTTACCTCCCATTAGTTTGTGAAATACTTCTTTAGAGATAGTCATGGTACTTAATTCCTAGCTCATATTCTTTAGTATTAGTGTAACAGTGTTCCTAATTTCCACTGCTGAGAGAGAAGAAAAACCTTTAGACATTGCCTAACAGTTGTTTGGACCAAATTCTACAATAGACTCCCTTATAAGAAGAATCATTTTTACCTATCTGACCAATTCCTTTGACTTTTTACGACAAGTTATCAGATAACTGGAAGCTTCCTGGTAAATAGATGGACAAGGAAGTAAAGGCAATGAAAGAAGAACTCTGTCATGCCAAAGTCCAAATTCATTGGACACAAACAGAAATGGAATGGAAAGGAGTCCACTGAGGAGGTCTGATTGATTATTCAGAGCAAGTGTGACAAGTTCACGTTAATTGTGCAAACAAAGAATAAGCATGGAAGAAGAGATGAGATTAGGAGAATGTAAAGGAAAAACGGAATTCAGAGGAGCATTGGTACCCATGTGTTTTTCAAGATTGTAATCCTTGACACCTGAACGATAATGCAGCTGGATAGGCAACTGATGAAACTGAATAGAAGACAGGAACAACTGTGATTGACTGAGTTGGTATAACTGAAGGAGGATAATTTTGTTGGTGGTTGCACATGGCAGTGAAGAGGGATCTTAGAATGTGACAAGGGGAGTGGAAATGTCCGTAATTGTGCATGAATCCAATGCAAGAATAAAGGAACTTCATTTGGAATCCGTGTGGAAAAACAGTGATGCATCAAGAAATCTTTATCCCAAGAAGCATCATTTAAATCAAACACAGGTTCGACGTTAAGGTTTTTATTTTAATTTTTAAAAAGTGCTAACTGATTAAGCCAGTGTTAATAAAGGCATTTTAGTTGTTCCAAGTTAGCTCAAATCAGTTACCTATATTTATTTGATTATAAATTTAATTTGCAAATTCTGAATACAAACTATCTCCCCCTTCCCCATATCGCACTACTATGCTTTGAAACTAGAATACACTTATCACAACTGCAGTCCAAAACAAGGAAAAATGCAGATGTATACGTCAAACCTAAACCATCCATAAAACAAGGTCATATTTTTCTAGTAGGAGAATGCCTGCTGGACTTTTTAAAACGTTCCTGTGATAGCTTAATGATTCTAGTCCACATTTCAAAATTCTCTCAAAGTTAATAGCTATGAACATTATGTATGCTACCAATCAGCACAATAACAACAGACGATGTTCCAAAACACTTTGACAGCCAACAAAATTTGACTGCAAACCCCAAGCAAATATTAAGATAGAAGACGAAAACCTTCAAACAGATAGGCTTTAAGCGGACTTACAAGAAAGATAGAGATATGAGAATAATTTCAATTCTTAGGCAGTTGAAAGCATGGCTGCCAATGGGAGAGGTGGTGGTAACTGGAGAAAGTTAAGATACCATATCAAAGCAGTGACTGGAGGATATAGGGCTAGAAGTAGTTTCAAAGGAAGGTGGGTGGTCATGAATGGAGTTGGACATCTGGATGAGAACTTGAATCCAGGATTCAATGTTGATCAGCCAGCAATGGAAATAGATGATGGGACTGGATCAGGATGGTTGGTGAGGAAAGAGAAATAGCATCCAAGGTATTACTGCACTCATTGTTCACAACTGTCTAGCTATTTTCTATTAACAACAATTCAAGAGTTGTTATGACACCTATAGGGCAGATGCAACTCGAACTTGAGCCACCTGGTTCAGAGGTAGGGACACTAATCTGCACCAATAGCCCTTCAACTGTCTACAATGACAGAAATGACTAACTTCACTTGTGACAAGGTAGAAGCTAAAAGTCTATTTCGCAAAACAAAGGCTTGAATGGAACTGCATATATGTTGCTGTGAGAATATGCATAGCATATAAGCAGGCAAGGAAAAAGAGTCAAGTTCTGAGCTTTGTGAAACAAGAGGTTCAGGTGAGCATGACTCAGATCAGATAAGAACTTACAATTAACAATAGGGTGCTGGAAGCAAAGGTAATGGGTTAACAAGGTGGAAAAGCATTCATTATGTAGAGCCATTTAACAATATTGGAAACATTCAGCTTGTAAGGTCAGTTCAACAAAGTGAAAAGTATTTATTATGTGAAGCCAGTTAAGCTTAAGAACATACATTGTGCAACACCAGATGACTTAATCTTTGCTATTGATATTCGCTGATTATAATGGTCACTCAATTAATATGTATGTTGATTTATCTGGTTGCTCCTCCCTATAAAATGACAATATAGTTCATTAAGAAAGTGCTCTTCCAGGGAAGACCGTCCTCCCTCCCTTCCTCCCTCCCTCCCCTGGAATTTAAGGAGCTAAAACTGTTGCTGCACCTCTGAACGTTTTGCTTTGACTGAGGGGGGAGAAAACGGGCTGACAATATTGGTGTAGTCAGCAGGATCCAAATGGATCGTTATGATCGGACGGTGTCAGCGGCTGCCTCAAACATTGGTGTCTCTAGACAGACGAGCCCACAAGGTAAGATTTTAAATATTGGTCCCTTTCGATATTCCTGTGTGCCGGAGACGGTCCCCTTATCCAATCGCTCTCTATTCTACGGATTCCTCGAACAGTAATTTAGTTCAGTTGAGAGATACAGTTTTGCCAGTGTGCTGGCAGGCTGAGGTTGGACTCCTTTGTGCTGAATTTTGGGGGGGTGGAGGGGAATGGAGGTTCAAGTCCTCTGTGCAGTACTGTGTTTCACGTCACCTGCGGTGGGTTTCGCTGATGTTAGAGTTCTCTGCATGGTGCTGGGGTTCGAGTCTACTGGATGGGTTGATTTGAGGTTCAAGTCCTCCACACTGTGCTGAGGTTCGAGCTTTCTGTGTTTAAGTGAGCTTTAAGCTTAAGCGAGGTTCCAGATCTCTGTTTAATTGGTGTTTTGAGCTGTGGGTTTAATTGGGTTTTTGAGCTTTCTGCGTTTAAATCAGGGTTGAGCTTTCCACGTTTAATCAGGGTTCTGAGCTTTCCACGTTTAATCAGGGTTCTGAGCTTTCTGCATTTAATTGGGGTTCAGGTTTACAGTGTTTAAGCGAGGTTCAGGTTCGCTGTGTTAAAGTGAGATTCGAGCCCCCATGAGGAGTAAAGGGGTTAAAGTCCCCTAGTGGCGAAATTTGAGGCTCTGTGACTCTTTGTCCTGGGCAAGAATGTAGCTTGGATTGTGGCACCATGTGGCCCACTGTGAGGGCTTTCTCTTTTTGTTAGTGTAATTTTAGTCAGAGGACGCAATTAAAAACAAAAAGGAAAAACGCTGAAATTAAGGTTGCACTAATACTTGGGTTGAAAAAGGAAAGTTTCGATGTAAATTGTGCCATGTTGAGTGTGTTTGATGACTAAAAATTTTGGTTTGTTAAAATACTGGTTTGGAAAATCCTTTTAAGTAACTCTTTTGCCTTGTTTGAATCAGGATCTCAATTCAATGTGTTTTGCGGGCTATGTAATGGGCTAGATTTTGTTTTTATATTGAAATTGTACAATATTATGTCCTTTTAAAAATGATCAAACTCGTAACCTTAAAACATTGATTGAGTGCCTTGATTAGTTTGAAATTCTACAATGCCTGTTTGGAAAAACAGTTGGGTCAGTGGTCATGCTTTAGCCAGATGAGAGGACTGTATTATAATAGCTTTGCAGCTGTGTTTTTAATGCAGTGTGTTCACAAAAGAAGAGTGCATTTTTTGTTTGATATTTTGTTAAGATTTTTTACAGAGTATTAGAACTGGAGGCTGAGCTGCTTACATTGTTAATATTGTTAAGACTTCATTGCCCCCCTTCACATTGCAAATTCAAAGAATGTTGATTTCTACCAAAGTTGCCACTGCAATTGCTAAAGCACAGGAAACATTGTTGTCTTCTTGCTGTTCCAGACTTTCTAAATACTTTGCCTGACAACTTTCACATTAGCCAAGTATCAATTTGTCAAAAGAAAATAATTTTTGAATAACCTGAATGCGGGAGCCGAGGGTTTGATTTTAAGACCACTGATTGTTACTTACAAATGACTGAATTGTTTAGGCAGTACAATGTAGAAGTTCATGGATTGTATAAAACTTGATAATGGCATAAATAGCGAACAGGGAAAAAGACTTCAAGAATTCAGATGCTCCTCACTGTAAAATGTTGAAATAGGCAGACACAATTTAGTGTAATTGAATGTGTGACTGTCTTCACACTAATAACCACCTTGGTAAGGAGGGAATGAGGGAGGAAATGCAAAGCTACTTTTAGCAGCTAACATTGTTTCTAGAGTTTCTCCATTCACAGGTAAAAGCATGCCTTCAGACCAGCGCTCACCTCTCCACAACCTGATCCAACAGATTCAAAAAACTCTCCAGTCACGAACATGAAAAGTGAAGCTAACAACAATGAAGGGGAGGTCTGTACGCTTCTTGTCAGTGGCCTTCCTATGGACATGAAACTACATGAGCTTTCCTTTGTTTTTCGATCATTTAAGGAATATGAAGGTTCACCAATCAAGCTAACATCAAATCAGCCAGTTGGCTTTATTACATTTAAAAGCAGAGCGGGAGCAGAAGCAGCAAAGAAATCTGAGTTTGCCTAGCCTGCTGCTGCACATTCAGATGCACTGGTATCCTCATCTGAAGCATCTCCGCAAGGATGGAAGTATCACCAGTTTTGTGAAGCATTTAACTCCCTTATCCAAGAATTCAGATTTCTTCGTGGAGTGGTGCACAAGGACAACCCGAATTTTGTTTTCACATTGGACTTTACTGAAGGAGACCTTGGAGAACTGACTTGTTCCCACTCAACTTGGAGGAGATGGAGTGGTCACTAAGGACTGTGGATTTAAGAACTTTACTGGTGATTTTTTTTCCCCACATGGTACGATTCTTCAAACTCATTACTGTAACTGACTAGTAATTTTTGTTGTTATAATCAATAAATGCTGCGTGTCAATGACTTGCTTGGATGCTGGGTGTCAGTCTTATGAAAGCTGGTAATGCCAATCATGAGATAATAAAAGGCGGCAATAAGAATGTGTTTGGGGAATAAACAGGCAGGGAAAGAGTTAAGTTCTGAGTTTGTAAAACAAGTAGTTCAGCTGAGCATTACTCAGATCAGATAAGAACTTAGTTAACAATGGGGTGCTGTTGGCAAGGGTAATGGGTTAGCAAGGTGGAAAAGCATTCATTATGTACAGTCATTTAACAATATTGGAAGCATTCAGTATGTAATGTAAGCTCAGTTTAACAAGGTGAGAAGCATTCATTATGTGAAGTCAGTTAAGGTTAGGAACATTCATTGTCTATCAGATGGCTTAATATTTGCTATTGACACTCGCTGATTGTAACAGCCACCCAATCAGTATGTATGTTGCCTTATCCGGATGCTCCTCCCTGTAAAATAACCATATAATTCATTAAGAAACTGCTGTTCCAGAGAAAACCGTGAAATCATGTCTCTATGAACATGGGTGATTGTTCTCACTCTCTCTCTCTCTCTCTCCCTCCCCCTCTCTCCAGGGCCTGGAATAAAAAAGGTAAAACAACTGTGTCTGAATGTTTTGCTTTAACTGAAGGGGAAATGGGATGACAGCTGAAAAGAGGCATGTTAGCAAAGTTTCAATTCCCTATTGCTTTCTTCAAGCCGATGACTTGGTCGATCACATTTAACCTGCAAATCAGTAACCTTCCCGTCCCGTGGAAAAACTGGTGTGGCTGTTGGAAATTTGTCATTCTGTAATTGTTCTAGTGAGTGCAAAATGAAAGTTTTCAGCAACATTTCTCACTTTTCAACAATATTCCAATTCTGTCCTGCTAAGTGACTGACAATTCTGAGTATTTTACAGCTTTATCTTGATCTTTACTGCTTTTCAAGTATTTTCGTTACAGTGTGCCAGCAGCATATAGTCACAAAGATATACATCATAGAAACAGACCTTTTGGTCCAACTTGTCCATGCTGACCAGATATCCTAAATTAATCCAGTTCTATCTGTCAGCATTTGGCTCATATCCCTCTAACCTTTTCCTATTCATATACCCATCAGGTGCATTTTACATAGTGCAATTGTACCAGCCTCCACCATTCCCTCTGGAGCTCATTCCATACATGCACCACCCTCTGCATGAAAAGGGTGCCTCTTTAGGTCCCTTTTCACTCCTTCCCCTCTCACCTGAAACATAGATCTAGGCAGCCCTGCCATGGGAAAAGATCTTGTCTATTCACGCTAAGCATGCCCCTCTTGATTTTACAAACCTCTGTAAGGCTACCTCTCAGACCCCAATGCTGAAAATACAGGGAAAATAGCTCCACTTATTCAGCCTCTCCTTGTTGTTCAGATCCTCCAACCCTGGCAACATCCTTGTAAACCTTTTCTGAACCCTTTCAAGCTTCACAACATCCCTCTTATAGCAGGGAGGCCAGAATTGAATACAGTATTCCAAAAATGGCCTAACCAATGTCCTGAACAGCTACAATATAACCTCCTAACTTCTATACTCAATGTATTAACTAGTAAAGGGAAGCATACAAAACACCACCTTCACTATCCTATTTACTGGTTATTCCACTTTCAAGGAACTACGAGCCTACACTTCAAGACCTTTGTTCAGCAACACTCCCCAGGACCTTACCATTAAGTTTTAAATGTCCTGGCCTAATTGACTTTGCAAAATGCAGCACCTCATATTTATCTAAATTAAACTCCATCTGCCCCTCCTTGGCCCATCTGATCAAGATCTCATTGTACTCGGAGGTAACCTTCTTTGCTGTCCACTATACCCTCAATTTTGGCATCATTTGCAAACTTACTAACCATATCTCCCATGCTATCATCCAAATCATTGACATTTTTCAGTATGTCGCTATTTATTTCTCCATGTTCTATATTCTCCATAACCTTCTCCACAGTAAACACTGATGCAAAATATGTGTTTAGCATCTCCCTCATCTCCTGTTTCACACATAGGCTGCTTTGCTGACTTTTGAGGCACCTCATTCTGCACTTAGTTGTACTTTTGTCCTTAACGTATTTGTAGAATCCCTTTAGATTCTCCTTAATCCTATTTGCCAAAGCTAACTCTTGTCCATTTTTGCTCTTATTTCCCTCTCAAACACACTCCTACTGCCTTTATACTCTTATCAGGATTTCACTCAATCTCTACTGTCTCTCCCTGGCACTTGCTTCCTTCTTATTCTTAACCAAAACCTCAATTCCTGTAGTCATCCAGCATTCCTTACACCTCCCAGCATTACACTTCACCCTAACAAGAACATACTATGAATTCTCGTTCTCTCATTTCTGAAGGCTTCCTTTTACCTGTGAACATCTGCCATTGCCACCACTCCCCTAAACCCCATTCCCAATCAACATTTAATAGTTCTTGCCTAATATTGTCAAAATTGGTCTTCCTTCATTTTAGAACTAACTTTCAGATCTGGTCTATCCTTTTCCAACACTATTTTAAAAGAATTAGAATTCTGGTCACTGGCCCCAAAGTGTTCCCCTACTGTCACCTTGTTTATCTGCCCCACCTTATTTCTCAAGGCTTAATACTAAAAACTAGCTATCTCAAGGGAAACAACTTTAGAATGTACAGGTCATCAGGCAACTAACACTGAAATCTATGTTAATGACACTTTTACCAGGAAGCAACAGAAATTTACAA
The DNA here is from genome assembly GCF_020745735.1 of Hemiscyllium ocellatum. Lineage (NCBI taxonomy): Eukaryota > Metazoa > Chordata > Chondrichthyes > Orectolobiformes > Hemiscylliidae > Hemiscyllium > Hemiscyllium ocellatum. Next base: position 47,630,712 of record NC_083426.1, read on the forward strand.
AATCACCAATGGATGGCCATCCAACAGTCTACTATAGAAGATTGCTTAGCAATATATTTTATGCTTAACTAATTGTCATCAGAATTTGCCAGCAGAAACCTACATACAACCACAGCAATTAAACATTTTGTACAGTCACAAGAAGTGGCAGAAACCTAAAGTATAAATATTAACCTGGAATTATTTATTTTTAAACAATAATAAATTCCTGCTTTGTTGTCCAAATGTGTCAAATCTGATGCAAATCATGCATTGAAAATCAAGCCCCACTATTCAATGAGCTGTTGCAAATGTATCAATGTTCAATTAAAACAAGTATTTGCCTGATTTTGACTACTTTTCTAGAGAACTGTTGGCGAATTTTTTAAATTCGTCAATAAAGGAAAATTATATACAAACCTTTTCTTTAACAAATGGCAAGTTATTAATTATTACATGCAAACTTAAACATAGCCTCTTTAAATCACAACACACCCATATGGGTCCCAGCTATGCCTCTCTCTGTTGGCTACGTAGAGCACTCCATCTTCCGTAATTACACTGGCACCACTCCCCACCTCTTCCTCCGCTACATTGATGACTGCATTGGCGCCACTGCGTGCTCTCGGGAGGAGGTCGAGCAATTAATCAACTTCACAACACATTCCACCCTGATCTTAAATTTACCTGGACCATTTCTGACACCTCCCTCCCCTTCCTGGACCTATCCATCTCCATTAACGACAACTGACTTGACACCGACATTTTTAACAAACCCACTGACTCCCACACCTACCTGGATTACACCTCTTCCCACCCTACCTCCTGCAAAAATGCCATCCCATATTCCCAATTCCTCCGCCATATCTGCTCCCATGAGGACCAGTTCCACCACAGAACACACCAGATGGCCTCCTTCTTTAGAGACTGCAATTTCCCTTCCCACGTAGTTAAAGATGCCCTCCAACGCATCTCGTCCACATCCCACACCTCCACCCTCAGACACCACCCCTCCAACTGTAACAAGGACAGAACCCCCCCCGGTGCTCACCTTCCACCCTACCAACTTTCGCATAAACCAAATCATCCGCCGACATTTCTGCCACCACCAAATGGACCCCACCACCATGGATATATTTCCCTCACCACCCCTTTCCACCTTCTGCAAAGACCGTTCCCTGCGTGACTACCTGGTCAGGTCCACGCCCCCCCCTACAACCCACCCTCCCTCCTGGCACCTTACCTTGCCACCGCAAAAATTGCAAACCTTGCGCCCACACCTCCTCCCTCACCCCCATTCAAGGCCCTAAAGGAGCCTTCCGCATCCAAAGTTTTTCCTGCACATCCACTAATATCATTTATTGTATCCGTTGCTCCCAATGCGGTCTCCTCTACATTGGGGAGACTGGACACCTCCTAGCAGAGCGCTTTAAGGAACATCTCTGGGACACCTGCACCAATCAACCACACCACCCTGTTGCCCAACATTTCAACTCTCCCTCCCACTCTGCCGAGGACATAGAGGTCCAGGGCCTCCTTCACCGCTGCTCCCTCACCACCAGACACCTCATCTTCCGCCTCGGAACACTTCATCCTCAGGGCATCAATGTGGACTTCAACAGTTTCCTCATTTCCCCTTCCCCCATCTCACCCCAGTTCCAAACTTCCAGCTCAGCAGTGTCTCAATGACTTGTCCTACCTGCCTATCTTCGTTTCCACCTAAGCACTCCACCCTCCCCCTGACCTATCACCTGCATCCCCTCCTCCACTCACCTATTGTACTCTATGCTACTTTCTCCCCACCCTCACCCTCCTCTCATTTATCTCTCCACCCTTCAGGCTCTCTGCCTGTATTCCTGATGAAGGGCTTTCGCCAAACGCCGATTTTACTGCTGCTCAGCTGCTGCCTGAACTGCTGTGCTTTTCCAGCCCCACTCTAATCTAGACTCTGGTTTCCAGCATCTGCAGTCATTGTTTTTACCTACCTTAATACACAAATAGAACTACCAAACAGATTGTTCTGCAGAACTATCACAGATGAAAACGTTGACAAAAGGGAATTCAGACAAGGGCATAATTAAACCATGCCTTTCTCATGATTTATTTTGCTTTTAGCAATGATATCACACTGTTGTCAACAGCTCAAGATCCCTCAATTCTGTAGCCGGTCAATAGGAACTTAACTTCTAACTAGAGCAAAAACTTAGTTTTCAGGATTGTTGGATTGCTTTTTTTCCCACTCAGAGAAGGGGTGGGTGGGAATGAGTGATTGTGAGAATGGCATCTTTGCTTGCAGATTTTCCAGAGCTCTGAGTGCAACTGCCTTTTCTCTCAGTTCTGACAAACTGCAACTGAACTACAAAAGTTCTTGCTAGGTAGCTTCTGAATCCAAAGACGGCTAGTCCCAGTTTATCTCACAAAAGTAACAAATAGATTTGAGAATCATATAGTATAGAGGTGGCCCTTTGGCCCATTGAGGCTACATCGACAAAAACTACCCTAAATCCAGACTAGATCCACGTTCCTGCACTTGGCCCATCACATTGAATTTAATGAAATTTCAAATGTACATCTAAGTACTTTTAAAAAGGTTGTGTGGTTTCCTGCCAACTATGCTCCCAGGCAAACCAGGTTCACACTGCCTTCTGGATGGAAACATCTTTCCTCAAATCCCTTCTAAACCTCCTGTCATTCACCCTAAAATTACGCCCCTTGTTACTGAACCTTCAACCAAGGGGAACAGCTGCTTTCTATCAACCTTGTCCATGCCGCTCATAATGAGGTACCGCACCTAGTCTAGTTCAAACACATCCTTCCTACATTGTGACCACAATAATCCAGATGTAGCCTAACCAAAAAACTGTACAGCTCTAACATAACATAGATTATAAGAACAGGGATGTTATGTCTGATAAAGCAAGTGATCTGAATGCCCTCTTAACTACCCTATTAAACTGTCCTGCTGCATTCAAGATTCTATGGACGAGCACCTCAAAATCCCTCTGAGCTTCCTAATGTCCTGCTAATAAGTATTTTCTTGTCTTATTCCTTCTTCAAAAAAATCTCACCTCACATTTATCTGCCATGATTTGCCTTTCTGACCAATCCATTTGCATTTTCCTGAAAGACCTTCTTCCTCACGGTCAACCACCTGGCCAATTTTCGCACCATCTGCAAACTTACTCAGTAACCCATTCCCACTGTTTCTTCTATGTCATTGATATATATTGTAAACAATAAAAGCTCCCCCCCGCCCTCCACTGATCATGCTATATGCCACTGAACTAGAAGAAAGAGAACTGCAGATGCAAGAGATCAGAGTCAAGAATGTAGTGTTGGAAAAGCACAGCAGGTCAGGCAGCATCCGAGGAGCAGGAGAATCGACATTTTGGACATAAGCCCTTCAATTATGAATGAAGCTTGTGGGCCAGGGGGCTGAGAGATAAATTGGAGGTGGGGTGTGTGTGTGTGTGTGTGTGTGTGTGTGTGTGTGTGTGTGTGTGTGTGTGTGTGTGTGTGTGTGTGTGTATATGAGAGGTTTAAGGGGAAGGTATCTGAGAAAGCGATAGGTAGGTGAAGGTGAAGGAGAAGGTGTTGCGGAGTGGATAGATGGGAAAGGCAATGGACAGGTCAGGAGGGTGGTTCCGAGTTGGAGGCTTGGGACTGGAATAGTGTGGGGGGGAGGGGAAGTGAGGAAACTGCTGAAATTCACATTTGCCCTTTGTGGTTGCAGGGTCTCAAGGTGGACTATGAGGCGTCCTTCCCAGGCATCGGGTGGTAACAGTCAGGCAATGGAGGAGGCCCAGGACCTGCGTGTCCATGACGCAATGGGAGGGGGATTTGAAGTGTTCACCACAGGGCGGTGGGGTTAGTGGGTGTCCCTGAGATGTTCTCTTAAATGATCCGCAAGATGATCTTGTCTCCCTAATGTAGAGGAGACCACATCAGGTGCAATGGATACTCTAGATGACATTGGTAGATGTACAGGTAAATTTCTGTCGGATGTGGAAGGGTCTTTTGGGGCAGGGAAACGTGCCAGGAATGGGGTGTGGGCTGATGGGGGAGGCGTGGACATGATGAGTGAGTCGCGGAGGGAATGGTCTCTCTGGAACGCTGATAGGGGCGGGGAAGGAAATTTATCTCTGGTAGTGGGATCTGTTTCTAGGTGGCGGAGGACGATGCCATGTATGCGGAAGTTGGTGGGGTGGAAGGTAAGGACTAGGAGGATTCTGTCCTTGTTGTGTTGGGAGGGGTGGGGTCAGAAGTGGAAGTGATGCGCTGGAGGGCAACGTCAACCACGAGGAAAGGAAAATTGCGATCTTGGAAGGAGGAGGCCATCTGGGATTATCTAAGGTGGAACTGGTCATCCCGGGAACAGATGCGGCAGAGACGGAGGAATTGGGAAAAGGGATGGCATTTACTGGAGGTAGGGTGTGAGGTGTTGTCTCGGTAGCTGAGGGAGTCGGTGGACTTACAGTCAATGTCCGCGGTTAATCGGTCACCGAAGACGGAGATGGAGGGGTCCAGGAAGGAAGGGAGGTGTCTGAGATGGTTCAGGTGAATATGCCACTGGACATCAGCCTCCAGTCAAGCAAACCACCTTCTGCTGCCTCCCTCTGTCTCCTACTACCAAGCCAATTTTGGATCCAACTTGCTAAGTTACCCAGGATCTCATATGCTTTTATCTTTGTTATCAGTCTCACACATGGGACATTGTGAAAGGCTTTGCTAAAATACATGTAAATACATTAACTGCACTACCCTCATCTACAAACCCTGCTTCAACCACCTGAAGGAGTAGCACTCCAAAAGCTAGAGCATCCAAATAAACCTGTTAAGACTATAACCTGATGGTGTGACTTTTAACTTTGCTTCCCCACAAGTCACATGATCTTTTGTAACCATTAAAGGAATTACAAATTTCCTTAATTGCAAACCAAAATTATTTTCTGCAACACTGCAGTGTCTAAACTTCCATTTTCCAGTTTATATTTCCATAAAAGAAAAGTCCTTTTAGGTTTCCACCTTGAAGGGATGAAACATCATTTGTGTGTTCATCACAGAATAAATGTGACATAAATACAGTGGTACACAAGAAATTTGTTTATTCATGCTCATTCATTCATGCAGGTTTAATACAATTTTGTCATGTCTCTTAAGTTTTCCAACCATACAAGTACCATGACATTTTTGATAATGCATCTGCAATTAAAATTATGGATAATTGTTATACAAGGTGGAATTAATTAAGTACATTGAAATCATGTCAGTCTCAGTTTTAAATTTCTCAACAACGGCCAGCGAATATTATCATTCCTTGGTAGCGTTATGGCGTGTAGACAGACTGCCAAATCAAATCAGTGTCATGACACAGAAAAATTAAAATACTCAACGATCCTCAAAGTTTATCCAAATGGTACTTAACCAGACGTTTTGGATAACCAGCACCAGATTGTGGTTAACCAGTACCAGACACAATATTTACAGCTTAAAAAGATTTAAATTTACTGATGATACAGTAGTTTTCATTGAGTTAAAGCTCACAGTTAAACGAAAAGGTAACATAATTTATGTCTATGATTTAAAGTCAATCTTCTCAGGATAAATCAAAAGGAAATGATAAGCACAATATAACTAGCTAGTTCACTTCAGGAGTCTCTACATCCCCAACTTCATTGGTCATGATGGACATGAGCCTCAAACTGTTTAAGAGCCAGTAGCAATCTGAGTTTTCTTTTCCATTGTGAAGCACTCTTCTCATACATCTCCAGCTTCTCAGAAAGATACATCATATCCCAATTCATCATCCAGTAAAAAGACCACACAAACTAACAAGTCATTAGTATCAATTGCCATTTTAGGGCTTAGTAACATCAGGTGCAACTAACACTGGAATCTCTTGTTTGGATTGTCTTCAGCTTTCCAAAAACAGTTAGGCACTCCTGACCATATTACATCTGCCTGTTTTCACAACAGATTAGATTACTTAGTGTGGAAACAGGCCCTTCGGTCCAACAAGTCCACACCGACCTGCCGAAGCGCAACCCATTCTCCTAGGTTTATCCCATTCACCTAACACTACGGGCAATTTACCATGGCCAATTCACCTAACCTGCACATTTTTTGGATTGTGGGAGGAGACCGGAGCACCCGGAGGAAACCCACGCAGACATGAGGAGAATGTGCAAACTCCACACAGAATCGCCTGAGGCGGGAATTGAACCCGGGTCTCTGGTGCTGTGAGGCAGCAGTGCTAACCACTTTGCCACCATGCCGCCCCAAATCTGTACAAACCAAGGTTACGTGCAAACTCCTGATGAAAACCGCATTCTCAGGAATCTCATGATTTCTCGTTTGATTTTATGAGTGAGGAATTCCAAAACAGTTTTCATTCTCTCGGCAACACTTGCTCTTGCCATATGATGTGCCCCAGTTAAGTTACCAGAGTTTTTGCGAACTGACTTTTGGCAAGATTTATTACTAAACCAGCTAACCATAACTGCTTGAATATCTTTACTAGCGGACCCATCCAGTTAACACCACTAGAGAACTCCAGCTGCTTTAGCTAGGTTGTGTCAAGTGATATTCTGTATTGAATTTTCAGTTCCACCTGAGCTTGTTTCATTCAAGTTTGAAAGATAAGCATGTTGTTTTATTTATATCAATTCCCCTACATCCACATCATGTCTGGTTAAGTTGTCCACCCTGAAGTATTCCTACAGATTTCCTCAAAATGTCTTCAGTAGCCTTACTACATCCTCCTATTAATCTTCCTATAAGAATGAAAATATGGTGTCTAACTGTCCCACCATTTTCACATTGGTTATGTGGATTGTAGATTTACTTTGTGAACTGTCTACTTCTTTTTCCACCTCTTTTTGATAATCTGCAGCTAAAATTCTTTTTGAAATTCCCTTCTTTATTCCTTTGTTTCCCTCTAATCTCTCTTTACAGCCTCTTCTTAATGCATCCTTTTCTTCAAGTTCAATTTCCCCCTTTCCTTTCAAGCTATTTGTTTTGCCTTAGCTCAAGTGACTTCCCACTTAACATACCTAATTCCTTCCAGTATGCATATTATTCCCAAATGCTGTGTCCTTTTTAAAAAAAATCCTTGCCTGCCTAGTTTTACAGGAAATTGCACTTTTAAATCCTTTATCAATTTGTTGACTTTGGCTTGAGTCAAGTCTTGTAAAACAGAGTCAGGTATTCCTCTTGTATTTGGATAGTTTACACTAATTCCAATGCCATCCTACTTAATTATCAAATCTCTCAGAACAGAAGAGACCCTTTGGCCCATCAAGTCTGCACCACCAATAAAATACAAGTCCCATTTTCCTGCAGTACGCCCAGAGCATCAAACCATTATAACATTTCAAGTGCTCAGTCAAGTACTTCTTAAAAAGGTTGAGGTTTCATGTGCCTCAACTACCGTGGGCAGCATGGTGGCTCACTGCTGCCTCATAGTACCAGGAAACCAGGTTTATTCCACCCTTGGGCGGCTGTGTGGAGTTTACATGTTCTCAGAGTCTGCATGGGTTTCTTCCAGGTCCTCCAAAGTCCAAAGATGTACAGCTTAGGTGGACTGGCCATGCTAAATTGCCCATAATGTCCAGGATATGTAGGTTAGGTGGATGAGCCATGAGGAATGTAGAGTCACAGGTATAAGGTAGGGCCTGGGTGGAATGTTCTTTGGAGGTTTGGTGTGGACATACATGCCCTTCCTTAAATAAGACTAATACTGTACACAGTATTTCAGATATAGTCACACCAATTTCCTGCATATCTGAAGCATAACGTCTCCATTTTTCTATTAAATTCCATTCATACTAAATGCTGACATTCTTAGCTTTTCTACTTACTTACTATACCTACATATACACTTTGTGATTGATGCACTGGTTTCATACAACTCAGAGCCCTGCAATTTCTCACTATTTAGGCATGATGCCTTTCTTGCATTCTTCCCATCAAAATGGGATGTTTCAACATTTCCTGACATGAAATTCCATTTGTTTCCCACTTACTTGACCCACCTTTATCCCTTTGTTGCTTCCTTAAGTCACTTTAATAACTTCTTTTTCTAACTTACCAGTAAATTGGACAACTATGCCTTCAAATCATTTTATTCAAGCTATTTACGTAAAATGTAAAAGGTTAAGGCCCTAGCACTGATCCGTGTGGCACCCTACTCATTATATCTTGCCAACCAGAAGATGACCCCCCATTTATGTCTACTGTTTCTTATTAGCCAGCCAATCATCTATCCAAACCAATGTTTTAAAAAAAAAACTAGCTCTTTTAAGAGTTTAAAATTTAATGAGGGACATCAAATTACTTCTGTAAACCCAAGTACAGTACATCCATTAGTTCCCTCTTTATATATAGCAAGTTACTTCCTTAAAAAGCTCCAAGTTAAACCAATTCCTCTTTAATAAAACCATGCCAACATCTCAGATTATCTTGATCCTTCTCGGAGCAGCTCGTCTTTAATCATACTTTCTAACGTATTCCCTTTGACCAGCCTGCTTTTTCCCCTGCTTTCTGTCCCTCTCCTTTATTGAATAAAAGTGTTATATTCTAATTTAAATTTTCACAAATCGAGAAAACTTTGGAAAACTAAAACCAATGCATGAACTGCCTACAAGGACTTCAGCAAAGCGTTTGTCAAGGTTCCGCACGGTAGACACATCAGTAAGGTTAGTTCACATGGGATCCAGGTAAGCTAATGAAATGGATACAAAATTGGCTTGAAGTAGGAGATAGAGCAGAGTGACAGAGGGATGCTTTTCAGACTGGAGGGCTGAGTCCAGTGGTGTGCCACAAGGATCATTTCTGGGTTCACTACTTTTTGTCATTTATAGAAGTGATTTGGCTATGAATATATGAGGTATGATTAGTAGTTTTGCAGTGGACACCAAAATTGGTGGTATAGTGGAGAGTGAAGATTATCTCAGAGTACAATGGGACCTTGACCAGATGAGTGAACTGGCCGAGCAGTGGCAGTTGAATCTGGATAAATGTGAGGTACTGCATTTTGGTAATACAACACAATTAATGGTAGGGCCCTGGGTAGTGTAGTAGAACAGAGACCCCAAGGGGTTTACGCACATAATTATTTAAAATTTATGTCACAAGTAGACAGGGTGGTTAGGGTGGCATTTAGCACACTTGCCTCATTGCTCAGAACTTTGAGCATAGGAGTTCAGATGTCATGTAGAGGTTGCACAGGAATTTGGTTAGGCCTTTGAGTACTGTGTGCAGTTCTGGTTGTTTTGTTGTAGGAAGATTATTAAACAGGAGAGGGTTCAAAAAAGATTTACCAGATGCTTCTGAGAATGGAGGGTTTAAAATATAAAAATAGACAGGATCTGGGACTTTTCTCTCACTGGACGATAGGATTCTGAGGGGTGACCTGATTGAGGTTTAGAAAATCATAAGGGGCATAAATAAGGTGAATGACAAGAATCTATTTACTAGGGTGAGGCATATTTTTAAGACAATGTCCTAGAGTGGAGGAATGGTTCGTATGTGGAATGAAAATCATGAGCAGTATAGATAGGATGAATAGCTAGAGTCTTTTTCCTATTGTGGGAGAGTCCAAAACTAGAAGGCATAAGTTTTAGGTGAGTGGGGAGAGATTTAATGAATGTTAAAAAAAAAATCAGTAGTTCCTATATGGAATGAACTGCCAGAAAAATTGGTGGATGTAGTTACAGTCACAATATTAAAAGACATTTGGATAAGTTCATGAATAAGAATGGCTTGGACAGCTATGGCAGGTGGGACTAGTTAGGTTTGGGCACATAGTTAGCATAGACTGGTTGGACCAAAGGGTCCAGTTCCATACTGTAGGAGTTTATGATTCTATGAATAGCAGGTAGAGTTTAATTTAGTCAAATTTGTGGTGTTGCATTTTGGTAAGCCAAATCAAGGCAGGACTTATATATAGTTAACAGTAGGACCTGGGGAGCGTTATCGAACAAAGAGATTTAGGAGTGCAGATGCATACTTCCTTGTAAGTGGCGTCGCAGAGAGTGGTGAAGGCAGCATTTGCTTTCATTGCTCATAGCACTGAGTATTGGAGGTGGGAGGTCATGTTACTGCTGTACAGGACATTGGTTAGGCCACTTTTGGAATACTGCATACAATTCTGGTCTAGGAGAAAGTGAGGACTGCAGTTGCTGGAGCACTAGTGCTGGAAAAACACAGCAGGCCAGGCAGAATCTGAGGAGTAAGAGAAGCTAAGTTTCAGGCATAAGCCTTCTTCAGGAATGAGGCTGGTGTGCCTGCTTGGCACACCAGCCTCATTCCTGAAGAAGGGCTTATGCCCGAAACGTCGATTCTCCTGCTCCTCAGATGCTGCCTGGCCTGCTGTGTTTTTCCAGCACCACATTATACAATTCTGGTCTCCCTGCTATAGGAAGGATGTTATGAAACTTGAAAGGGTGTAGAGAAGATTCACTAGCATGTTGCTGGGACTGACGGGTTTGAGTTATGGGGCAAGTGAATAGGATGGGGCATATTTTCCCTGGAGCAGAGACTGAGGGGTGACCTTATAGAGGTTTATAAAATCAAGTGGGCATGGATAGGATGAATAGCCAGAGACTTTTTCCTAGGGTAGGAGTGTCCAAAACTAGAGGACATAGGTTTAATGCGAGTGGGGAGAGATTTAAAAAGGAGCGGAGGGGTAACTTTTTCGCGCATAGTGTGATCTAGGTGTAAAATGAGCTTCCAGAGGAAATGGTGGAGGCAGGTACAAATACAACATTTAAAAAGCATCTGACTGGGTATATGAATAGGAAGTGCTTAGAGGGATATGGTTCAAATGCTGGCAAATAGAACCATGCCATATTGGGATGACTGGTTGGCACAGATGATTTGGATTGAAAGATCTGTTTTCATGCTGTATGACTATATCAGTAGCCACTTTTTATCGAGCCGAGAATGAAGTCCATCAGGACCTTTGGACTTGTTGGCCAGAGATTTAATAATTTGCTCAGTACTACTTTCCTGCCAGTTACAACTGCTCTTTCATTCCTTCTATCTGCCATTTACCAACCTACAATTATTTTGAGATACTCCTGTATCCTCTACAGCGAAGGCTGATGCAAACTATCCGTTTAATCATTTCGACAGTTCTGAAGGGTCACCAGACCCAAAACATTAACTCCACTTTCTTTCCACGGATACTGCCAGACCAGCTGTGTTTCCAGCAATACTTGTTTCTATTAGAGTTTAATCATTCAGCCATCTCGTAATTCTCAATTATTGATTACCTATACTCACGTTTTTATATCTAAAGAGCCATATTGGATTCAAAACTGAAAGCACAGACACTCACTCACTCCCTGTAGTTATTGCCAGTCCTGCTGAGTTTCTCCAGCATCCTCAGTACTAGTTTCTAAAAATTTTTTAGAGAATTTATGTTTACTTTATCCTTCTTCCTTTTTAAATACTTATGGAAACTCTTTTGTATTTCTAGTTAGCTTTCTTTTGTACTAATTTTCTCTCCCTTTCAACAGTTTGGTCAATCTACGTTTTTTTAAAGAACACTGCACAATATTCTGACTTACCATCAACAAAGTGTAATTTTATATCTCTTTAATAAAAGCAAAATATTGCAGATGCTGTAAATCTGAAACAGGGAGCAAGCTGAGGAAACTCAGCAGGCTTGACAAAATCTGCAGAAAGGGTAACAAAGTTAACTTTTTGATTACAGTATGATTTTTCTGATGAGGAATCATTCCAAACCAGAGATGTTAGCTCTTTAAATTTGATATTATCTTCAACTTTTTTCAGTTTACCACAGATATTGGGACCACCTTTTGAAATTTTTCTTTCCTGTTGGAATGTATCTTTTCTGTGTATTCTGAAATATCCCATGGAATGTCTGCCATTGAATCTCTATTGACACAGTCCTAAACCAAATTTTCCAGTTCACTTTAGCTCATTCTGTTTGCTTGCCCTCATAACAGCTATTATTTAAGTTTAAAATACTCGTCTTGGGCCACTCCTCACCCATTCAAACTAAAGGCTAAGTTCAATTATAATTTTCACTATGCCATCACATTGCACATTGCCAGGTTTAGAAGACCCTGTTCTTTGGTTGTCTCCAGAAAGTCCTGCTCGAAGAAACTCTCTCAAAAAATATCCCATGAATTCAAAGTTGATTTTGCCCATCTAACTTTTCAGGTCTATAAAAAGTAGATTAAAATCGCTCCAGATTGTCACTATATCTTCCGACAAACTCTCATTATTTTTCATACACCATGCAGCGTTCAGGGTGCTCAACTCGCACAGTTAACTTAACATTTTTCACCTCAACTAAACATTCTTCCACATCCTGGTACCTTGAATTTAGTGCAACAAAGGGGGATGACTTAAGAGCATAATTAATTAACAGAGGCACACCTCCACAGTTTCCTAGCCTCCCATCTATAATAAATTTTCTGTATCCTTAAATCTGTGCCATCGCACAACCATGTCTCTATTACCTGTCAGTTTTGTTTCAAATGAGAAGTACATTCAAATACTGAGCCTTTAAACTTATATTTTTAAAAATATTTTTAATCTTATTAGCTAATGGGCAGGAAAAAGCAAGTGGGAAAAAGGGGCTGTTTTCTAGGCTGGCAACCTGTGACCAATGGGGTTCCACAGTGACCAACGCTGGGACCACAAATGTTTGCAATTTATAGTAATGACTTGGAGGAAGGAAATGAATATATTGTAGCCAAATTTGTAGATGATGCAAAAATAATTGGAAAGGCAGATTGCAAGTGGGATACAAATAGTTTACAAAGAGTTATCGATATACTATGTGGGCAAAAAGTTGGCAAGTGCATATAATGTGGAAAAATGACGTTGTCCATTTTGGAACAAAAGAACAGTTATATTTAAATTGAGAAAAACCACAGAAAGCTGCAACACAAAAGGATGTAGGGTACTTGTGCATGAAACACAGACATTTAGCCCATAGTACAACAGGTAATTAGGAAAGATAATGGATTGGAACATAGAACACAAAAGTACAGCACAGAACAGGCCCTTTGGCCCACGATGTTGTGCTGAGGTTTAATCCTAATGTAAAATATAGTAACTGAACCTACGCACCCCTTAACTCACTGCTATCATGTACATGTCCAGCAGTCACTTAAATGTCCCCAATGACTCTGCTTCCACCACCACAGCTGGCAACGCATTCCATGCATTCACAATTCTGACATCTCGTTTGTACCTTCCTCCTAATATCTTCAAACTATGACTTCTCGTACCAGTCAATCCTGCCCTTGGGAAAAGTCTCTGGCTATTGACTCTCTATTCCACTCATCATTTTGTACACCTCGATCAAGTCTCTGCTCTTCCTCCTCCTCTCCAGAGAGGAAAGTCCGAGCATATTCAACCTTTCTTCATAAGGCAAGCTCTCCAGTCCAGGCATTATCCTGGTAAACCTTCTTTGCACCCTCTCCAAAGCCTCTGTATCTTTCCTATAGAAGGGCGACCAGAACTGGAACAATATTCCAAGTGTGGTCTCACCAGGGACAGGTAGAGCTGCAACAAAACCTTGCAGCTATTAAACCCGATACCCCTGTTAATGAAAGCCAAAACACCATATGCTTTCTTAACAATCCTATCCACTTGGGTGGCAACTTTGAGGGATCTATGTACTTGCACACCCAGATCCCTCGGTTCCTCCATACTGCCAAGTATCCTGTCTTTAATCCTATATTCAGCATTCGAGTTCAATCTTCCAAAATGCATCACTTCGCATTTATCTAGGTTGAACTCCATCTGGCGTTTCTCAGCCCATCTCTGCATCCTGCCTATGTCACGCTGCAGCAGCCCTCTATACTATCGACGACCCCTCCAAGCTTTGTGTCATCTGCAAATTTACTAACCCAACCCTCAACCTCCTCATCCAAGTCATTTTAAAAATTACAAAGAGTGGAAGCCCAAGAACAGAGTCCCGCGGGACCTCACTCATTACTGACCTCCAGGCAGAATACCTCTCTATGTTGGAGGCTCCCTGCCTCCATTCCTGATGAAGGGCTTTTGCCTGAAACATCGATTTTCCTGCTCCTTGGATGCTGCCTGACCTGCTGTGCTTTTCCATCACCACTCTAATCTAGACTTGGGTTTCCAGCATCTGCAGTCCTCACTTTTTGCCTAGTCCAGGCAGAATACTTTCAATCTACAACCACTCTCTGCCTTCTGTCAGCCAATCAATTCTGAATCCAGATAGCCAAATCTCCCTGTATCCCATACTTCCTCACTTTATGAATAAACCTACCATGGGGAACCTTATCAAATGCCTTGCTGAAGTCCATATACACCACATCCACTGCTCGACTGTCGACCTGTCTTGACACCTCCTTGAAGAACTCTAAAATTTGTGAGACATGACCTGCCCCTCAAAAAGCCATGCCGTCTGCCTTTAATCACACTATGCTTTGCCAAATAGTCATAAATCCTATCCCTCAGGATTCTTTCCAAAACTTTGCTGACCACAGACGTAAAACTGACTGGTCTGTAATTTCCAGGGATTTCTCTATTACCCTTCTTGAAAAGAGGAACAATATTCGCCTCCTTCCAATCCTCCAGTACGACTCCAGTGGACAGTGAGGAGGCAAATATCCTCACGCCCAGTGACTTAGCAACCTCCTTTCTCGCTTCCCAAAGCGGCCGAGGATAAATCTGATCTGGCACTAGGGACTTAATTTTTTTTAATAGACATTTTTATTAGAAATTTAACAAGTGATTTGTTACAAGTTTACAAAAATAAAAAAACTCAAGTACAAACATTGATATACAATTAAATCTTAAATAAATAATACCCAAAATTTAACAAAAGAAAAATACTGAGAAAACAAAACTGAGAAAGAATAAAAATAATTATACACTCTGGTTAGTTGAGTTTTAAGTCTCTTACATTATTCAAATAGGAGAAAGAAAAAAAAAGGCCAACAGATAACACAGAAATTGGGTAGTGAGATACATGCTTGGAATGCGTTAACATCAAATGTAACAAAACCCGTATTCATGCAGGATTCCTCTCCCAAGGGGCCCCGGACCAGCCAGGTTCGTAATCTCAATTAAATAAAAGCCCTTGTTAGGATAGCCGAAATATCTGTATTTATACAATTCAAGAAGGGCTGCCATATTTTATGAAATAATTTGGTCTTTCGGTGCACCATATTTGTAAGGAAGTCAAGGGGAATACGTTCCACCATTAATCTGTGCCAATTTGAAAGTCTGGAGGGGGGTCCTCAGCCACCCAGTTTACCAAAATATTTTTCCTTGCACAGAAAGAGAATAGAAAATAATCTTTTCCCGTGCATATCCAGGGAGGGTAAGTTCAAAAAGCCCAAAGGAAGAGATACAGGGTCCACTTTAATTTCCATTCCTAAAATTTCTGTCAGGGTACTTGCTACTTTAGTCCAGTATCTACAGATCTTATGACAGGTCCATAGGCAATGTACAAGAGTGCCCACCTATTTTACATTTGGGACACATTGGAGATGCTCCTGCCTTAAATTTTGCCAACTGATCCGGTGCTATATGGGCACTATGAAGTATCTTCAGCTGGATAGCTTGAGTTCTGTTGCAGATGGTGATTCTTCTGGCGTTTTCCCAAATCTCATTCCACGTTTCTATAGAGATTTCTAGTCCCAATTCCTGATCCCATGTTTTAAGCAGATTGTCATATCTCCTGATACTTCATGTAGTAAATGATAAATAGTACTGACGGAAGATACCCCCATTGGTCGTAGCACTCTACATTCTCTATCTGATTTATAAAGACGATCTAATAGCATAGTCTTCTTCTGTATATAATCTCGAATTTGGAAGTATCGAAAGAGATCTCCATTAGATAACCAGAATTTCTGATGCAGCTGTTCAAAAGACATCAGGACCCCTTCTTTAAATAGGTCCCCTATACATAAGATACACCTGGATCTCCAGAGTTTAAAAGTGGCATCTGTCAACCCAGGTTGAAATCCCCATGCTCCCACTATCGGAGCATAGGGGGATGTTTTATGTGAGTTGCCCTCATTTTGCCGCATTATATTCCAAGCTTTAATTGTGTTTACTATTATAGGGTTTTTACAGTGATATGTAATGATTTTCCTCTTGCCTGAAAATAAAAGGTTAATAAGTGGGCATTTTACTTGAGAAACCTCGATGTCCAGCCAGATTGACTGCGGGTCAGATAAGACCCAATCAGTTATGTAACTTAATAGGGAACTTAACTGATATTTCCTAAAATCTGGAAAGTCCAATCCTCCCCTTGCCTGTGGAAGCTGTAGCTTCTTCAGCTTAATGAGGGGCTGTCTATGATTCCAGATAAAGGAACCCAACCAGCCATATAATTTACGTAATGCCAGCCTCACCGGGAGCATTCTCATAGGGTATAGGAGACGGGGCAGGACATTGATTTTAATTACTGCTATTCTACCCAGCCAGGAAATTGGAAGGTCTCCCCATCGCTGGAGGTCCTGCCTTATCCTTTCCAGTAAATGCACAAAGTTAGCCTTGTATAACTGACCAAATACTGGGGTAATAAAAATGCCTAAATATAAAAAACCCTCCAGGGACCACCGAGAGGGAAAATGGGATCCGTCCACTAAGTGGGGTATCATAGCAAGGCCACCCATTGGTATAGCCTCCGATTTTGAGAAATTAATTTTATAGCCTGAGAATGCGCTAAATGTATTAATACCTCATTTAATCCAAGTTACGGACCTCAGAGGATTAAGGAGGAATAGAAGAACATCATCTGCATAAAGGGTAATTTTATGTTTACCTGTACCAATCCTCTGGGTTGTTATATTAGGATCAACCCATATAGCTTCTGCTAGTGGTTCAATTATTAGCGTAAATAACAATGGCGAGAGAGGACATCCCTGACGGCAGCCCCTATCCACACTGAAGTTATCCGAACCTAATCCATTGATAACCACAACTGCTTTGGGATCACTATACAATGTTGAGACCCATTTGGTAAACACCTTTCCAATGCCAAACCTTTCCAATGTGTAAAACAAATATGACCATTCAAATGCCTTTTCCCCGTCTAATGAGGTGACTACTCCTGGTATCTTTCCCTGATGGCAGGCTTGAATAATGCTTCGAACATTATTGGATGATCTACGGCCCTTAATAAACCCCGTCTGATCCTCCTTTATGATATGTGGCAATACCCTTTCTAGCCTCAATGCTAACATTTTAGAAAGGATTTTAAAATCTACATTTAGCAAGGATGTGCGTCATAGAGACCAATAATCTTCTGGATCTTTCCTTTTTTAAGGATAAGAGAGATGTTTGCCTCTTTCAACAAAGGCAGGAGACAGCCCTGACTGTATGCGTAGTTATACATGCCCATAAGTGGACCAGCCAATATTCTTGTAAATTCTTTATGGTTTTCAAACTGAATTCTATCTGGGCCAGGTGCCTTACTGCTCTGAAGTTGCCTGATTGCGTCAAGTATTTCTTGGACTGTTAGGGGAGCATTTAAGACCGATACCTGTTCCGGAGTTAGGTCCAGAAAGGTCAAATTTTTAAAAAATGATTGCATCCTCCTAGTCCTGTCACAATCCTGCGATTTATATAAACCAGAATAAAATTTTCTAAAGATTGCATTAATCCTTTTATGATTATGAGTCAAAATACCCGTACTTTCCTTGATAGATGTGATAGTTGAGGGGCTTTTTTTGCTTTGCAAGAAATGCCAAGTATCTACCCAGTTTGTAGCCAAATTCATTTAACCTTTGTTTTGCAAATAATATTTCCCTCTTAGCCGTTTGGGTAAGCGTGGTGTTTAGAGCTGTCGTAAGGGCCGTAATCCTTTGCAATGTGATAATAGAAGGTCTATCAGCGAACGCTGTTTCAGCTGCTTTTAAGTGAGCTTCGAGCAGACGCTGTTGTTCTCCCTTTAATTTTTTCTGGGTTGCTGAGTAGGAGGAGATGATCAAACCTCGCGCGTAAGCTTTGATGGTCTCCCACATCATTGATGGGTTACTAGCCGTACCTAAATTAATTTCTAAAAAAGTTTTAAATTCTTGAGAGAAGTACTTTACAAGTATACTATCTTTCATCAGGAAGGGGTCCATATGCCAATGTTGAGGGGATGTCTCATTGTTCCTCGCCTCAATTTCCATATATACAGCAGCATGATCGGAAATTGCTATACTACCTATTTTATAGGATGATATGGAATTCTAAAAAATTGAGGCGGCAAAAAACATATCAATTCTGGTATGACATTTATGTGGATTGGAGTAAAAAGAAAAATCTCTGCCCTGTGGATGAAGACATCTCCATATATCTACTAATTCTAATTCTTTGTTCAGATCCACCAACTGTCTAGATCTGGGAGATACTCCTGCAGTACTCTTGGAAATCCTATCTATTTCCAGATCCATAATACAATTAAAGTCTCCCCCTATAATTGTATGACGGGCACCAAGAGCAATCAATTTTGAGAAGGCTTCTGTTATAAATTTAAAAGGATGTGCCGGGGGGCAATACAAATTTAAAATCCCATATTCCTCTCCATTTATAGGGACTTTCATCAGAATATATCTTCCAGATTCGTCTTTTATCTGATTTAGGATTTTGAAAGGGAAATTCTTCCGAATAAGAATAACAACTCCCCTGCTTTTTGAGCTAAAAGAAGAGAGAAAGGCCTGATCAAATCTACCCTGTCGTAATTTTAAGTGTTCTTTATCCGACAAGTGTGTCTCCTGTAGGAGAGCTATATCAACCCTTTCTTTCTTGAGGTTTGATAATATTTTCTTCTTTTTGACTGGCGAATTACTCCCCTTGACATTCCAGGTGCACCACTTAACCGACTGATCAACCATAATCGACTGGGCAAATCCGAGACCCCTCGTGAGGGGAAACCCTATCCGGAACATCCTGAGCATAGAACTTATAAAATTCACAAAAATAAAGGCTCTCTAATACACTCACAAAAGTAAAATAAAAAACTATTTCTAAATAATAAAAAAAAGTATTTAAATGGAGATTTTCCCTCTTGTTCCCAGGAGTATCACTTCCTTTCCAAAGGTGCATCATATCCTCTCCCAACCAGTGCCCCACCCTTGACCCAGGCGCTCCTCAATAAAATGAGGAGAATTCAAATATACTACAGAGCTAGAGTTAACAGCGAGCACCCTACCCCCACCCCACCCACACCAACACCTGGATACATTTGGTAATGTCAATACCATGTCTTAACATATATAACTATAAAATTGTAACCTCAACAAGTAATAATTAAAAATAATAATACAAAATAACAAAGGAAAATAACCCCGCTCCTAGAGACAGAGGTAAAACCCCGACCAACATTAACTAGACTCCCTGGCTTTTATATAATATATATAGAATAATAAAAAAATACAAACGGAGGTAGTTCAAAGAAGGTTTATTAGGATGATCCTGGCTATGGAGAGATTATCTTATAAGCAAAGATTAAGCAGGTTGGGTTGCTTCTCATTGGAATTTAGAAGAATGAGAGATGATCTAATTGAAAATATAGGATGCTTAATGTGCCTGACAGGGTAAATACTGAGAGGATGTTGCGCCTCATGGAAGAGTAAGAACCAGAGGGCATAGTCTCAGAATTAAGGGTCGCAGATGTAAAACTAAGAAGAGTAGTTTTTGCAGTCCTTGCCACAGAGAAAAATCGTGGCACAGTCCTTGTGTACATGAAAAGCGGAGATCGATTCTTAATCAGTAGGGGAATTAAGGGTTATGGGAAATGAGCAGGAAAGTACCATTTAGTGTCAATTCAGCCATGATTCTAGTGAATGGCCAGCAGGATTGAGGGATCAAACAACATACTTTTGTTAATATTTCATGCGGTCTAATGCATTTACCCTTAGAATTGTACTCCCTGTCCCTTCCCATGCCACTGTTTATTATTTTCCATATTCATACCTTTCATGCCTTGCCCAAACTTTGATTTATGACATCTTCCCATAATTTCATTCCTTCCCTGACTACAGGTGTAAAACTTTCAACTACTTCCCTAGCTATTTGGCTCACTAGAACATTTTCCCCAGGCATCATTCAGATGTAGACCATGCCACCCATATGGATTCCATCTTTTGCACTATTGGTGCAGGCGCCCCATGAACTGGGTCACACTTTCCAAAATCATTCTTTCACCCAATGTTCATTTTTCTAATCTTACTTGCTCTATGTCAATTCTCTACTGGTTTAACTAATAAAGTGCATTTTTTCAACTCGCACTCTTCTGGAGGCTAGCAAAGTTGCAACTGGGAAAGAACGTCTCAATCCCCTCATCACCAAACTCTCAGGTTTGCATTTGGTTTCAAATGTACTCCAAGCCAACTGCACTCCAATCTCCCTTCTTCATTATTCAAACTGCTGGCAATTAGAGTTGAATTAGATCAGATCCACAATTTCTTAATCTCCATCTCTCTCCAGTACAGAGCTTGCTTAGACCTGCCCAAGCTGGATGAAAGTTAATTTTTATTTTATAGTCAATCAAGGTTAAATCACTTTCGTAGATCTTCCTTTTTCTTCTTTTCTCACAACACCCATTTACTTGCTTAAATCCTTTTATACAAGTAAATTTTCCAAATTCTAATGAAGTTAACTTGAAACTCTGTCTTCTAACTCTCATAGACGCTGTCTGATCAGCTGTGTATTTTCAGCATCCACAGGATTTTGTTTTTGTTCTGACAGAAATACTTCATTATTTGATCAAGTTCTTTTGACTTAACTTCCATTTAACTGAAAGAGGAGTTTCACGTCAACACTACAGTATAGTCTGCACTCATTCCAAATGGTCACTACTGTTGTTATAAAAAAGTAGTCCTGTAAAATTTAGCAGTGGCTTAGTCACACCTACAGATCGGGCACAAGCTCTTGCACTAAATTTGTTCACAAACAAAAACAGAATTTGTTGAAAAAGCTCAACAGGTCTGGCAGCATCTGTGAAAAGAAATCCGAGGTAAAGTTTCGGGTTCCGTGACCCTTCCTCAGAACTAAAATTTGTTATTGTGACCATTTTGCACCAATAAACATCTAGCCCATGATTTTAAGATCAACAGTGCAACAACCAAGATGACATCAGTTTTTTTAAAATCAACAAGAGAGCCAAAGTTATCGGATCCGACAAGAAACTGGAATTATTGCCATAAATAAATCAACCATGTCTTACTGCATAGAGCAGGTTGATTAATAGGCCGAATGACTTAATCCTACCCCTATTTCTAACTTCAGTTTGTGCCTATAATGAATTGTGAACTTTGGTTTATTAATTTTGTCCTTTATCTTTCTTGGAACATGGAGGGAAATATTCTGGAAAATCGATAGAAAACTATGTAGAGATTATGCTGGAAATAAGCACTGAAACAGCAAATATTTGATTACATGGGAGCAATTCATAAAATCAATCATTTAAAATAAATATTCACAAAGTCAGAAATAAAGCAGAACCAAAATACGGTTAAAAGTAAATTCCAACTATTTTTAAAACAGATCAGAAGATGATACAAAGTAAAGAACTGAAAGTTAGTTAGTCATGCCAAATGGTATTATTGCCTCAATAAACATACAATAAGTCCATGGAAAATTATTTTACTTCATTTACAGGATGTGAGCATCATTGGCCAATTCAGCATTCATTGCCTGCCCCTAATTGCCCAGAGGCCAGTTGAGAATCAATCACATTGCTGTAGGCCTAGAATCACATGTAGATGAGAGCAGATAAGGATGGCAGATTCCATTCCCCAAAAGGATCAGATGGGTTTTGTGGACAACTGACAATGACTCTTAATTCTAGGCTTCCACTGTATTCAAAATACAGCAGGATTTAAATAGTCTAGTAAT